>NC_140963.1:37080564-37095564 GCF_056783735.1 Eptatretus burgeri | reverse complement strand
TCACCTTCACTCTTTCATTCCTCTTTTTTCCGGCTTTTGGAATAAACTCCCTCACTCTATTCAATCCCATTCTTCCCTCCAGGCCTTCAAAACAGCTGTTCACCACCAACTGTTATTGCCTCTCATCCAAATCCTTAATCTTTTCTCCCCCTGTTAATCCACCCCAAACCCACCTCCTTCAAATTCCCTGCTTTTCTTCCTGAAATTCCCTGTAATGTCCATCTTGTAACCCCGTGTTCCCCGCCCCATCCTTCTCCCTTCCACAGATCTCCTAATTTTCTCTGTTCCACTCTGTTTTGTCCTTGCCACTCCTGCCCCTCCGATCTCATGCCCCCCCTTGCTGTGCATTATGTGTTAGCTCTCATATGAGCCTCGACAAGGTATACAAAAAAAAGAAGAGCTCAGTCAAGTTGCGTGGGCAGTGTTTATGGACAGCAATATTCAAGTCATGCCAAAGATATTAAATTAAATTTTGGTCGGGGCTCTGACTGCGCCACTCATTGTCATTTATCTTTTTGTTCCTCAGCCACTCCAGTGTGGCTTTTGACTGTGCTTCGGGTCTTTGTCATGCTGAAAGGTGAACTTCTGTCCGAATTTCAGCTTTCTTGCAGAGGGCAGCAGGTTTTCCTCTCGGACTTTTCTGTATTTTGCTCCATCCATTTTCCCTTCTATCCTGACAAGTGCCCTAGTCCCTGCTGATGAGTAACATCCCCATAACATAATGCTGCCACCACCATGCTTCACAGTAGGAATCATGTTCTTTGGGTGATGTGTTGTGTTGAGTTTGTGCCAAATGTAACGTTTTGCATTTCGGCCTCAAAGTTCTATCTTGGTTTCATCGGACCACAAAACTTTTGCTTCATGACTTCAAAATCTCCGGATTGGTTTTGGCATCCCTCAAATTTGACTGAAGGTGGGCTTTTTTGAGTAATGGCTTCCTTCTTTCCACCCTGCCATACAGGCCAGACTTGGGGAGTGTTTGGGATGTTGTTCTCACATGCACAGAGTGACCAATCTTTGCCATGAAATCATGAAGCTCTTTCAAAGTTGCCATTGGCCTCTTGATAGCCACTCTGATCAGTCGCCCCTTGCTTGGTCATCCAGTTTGGAGGGACAGCCTGATTTTGGCAGGGTCTTTGATGATACCATAAGCCTTCCACTTCTTAATGATTGTCTTGACTGTGTTGTAAGGGATATTCAAGGCCTTTGAAATATTTTTTATACCATCCCCTGATCTGTGCCTTTCCACAACTTTATCGAGGAGGTCTTTTGAAAACTCCTTGGTTTTCATGGCTGAGTCTTTGCTGTGAAATGCACCACCCAGCAAAGGAAACCTACAGGAACAGATGATTTTATTCTGAAATAATCAGAATCATCACTATTTAACACAAGTGGAGGACAATTAACTTGATGTGTGATTTTGAAGATGATTGGTTATACTTGAGATAATTTACAATTGCTATTATAAGGGGGGTGGACACTTATCCAAGATATTCCAGTTTTGTATTCTTAATTAATTTTCTGAAATTTGTGGAATTTGTGTTTTACTTGGAAGTTTTGGGTTATGATGTGTAAATAAAGGTTGGAAAAAAAATCTGATTTAATGCAATTTAATTCCAGGCTATGGGGCAACAAAAGGTGAAAATTTTGAAAGGGGGTGTAGACTTTCGATGGACACTGTATACTGTATATACCTTCAGACACCGCTATTTGTGGATTCCTTTTTCGAGGACTCCATGTCTTCGACATTGGCGCTTCACATATTCGCCTTTTAAAATTATTTTATTTGATTTTGTTTTTACACTTCAGGACTCGTCTCCTGTATCCACCTGGGAAACTGGAAATCAGCCAACATCATAGTATTACATAAAGAAGATGCAAAAATGGATCCCCTTCACTTCAGCCCAATGATCTAGCTGAACTTCCAATTATCATCAAGGACATGGAATCCATCATCAGTCACTAGCCAGGAGCTAGTCACGGGTGGGCCTTTCGGCCTCCCCACGATCGTGCCAGTCGGCCACCCGCGTGGGATAGGGTTGTTCGCCAAACTCGACCTACCTAAGTACCCACGCGGATGGTAGACCAGGCGATCGCACCTCGCCGCAGGTCGATTCCGGACACGGGCCACTTTCGCGGTCCGTTCCGTGCTATCGGGATAACCGAGCGGTGTTATCGTCTGCCTCGACGGTTCCGATTAATTATCGGGCGTATTAAGCCCACTACAAACCCTTTTCGTGATGCAAGATGCAGATTCAAACGAAGGAAACGATGCAGCGAAACGGGGAACAATTCAACATAATGCACTTTATTTACACGACACACGAAGAGCACACATATATCAATTTAAAACAAAAACAACAATGCAGAGCTTACCGAATACGCGAACACACGGCAACACTTATACAGTTTTACTTTACAAGACACGGCGCCACAAGATCCATACAAAAAAACAAAAGAAAAGGCCACCCTCAAAGACAAGGGGGGCAGACAGGGCCCGTGGGCCTTTATGGCGTGGGACTTGGCAGACCGAACGAGTCCCACGAGACCGTTGCAGGTTACCTGCACCCTCGCGGTGCGATGGTGGGCGAGCTCTCTCCGGCGCTCCTTGTACGAACGCACAGGTCCGCGCGCCAAAGCTGGCAGAGCGGCACCTCCAGTCCGCGTCCCTCCGTGACGTCCGGACTCTCCACCGATTGCAAGCTCCAACGAGCGGGTCGCTCTACGGACCGCTTCTCCAAGACCCAGATGGGCAGAAGACCATGAACCGCCGACTGATACTGACACTCTCACCGACCGCCCTGACCTGACCTCCTCTGACCTGACTTCCTCTGGTGTGACTTTGTCTTCGCGTCGCCTCTGTGCACCCTTTTATTTCCCCGGCACGCGGGGGGGGGGGGGGACATTCCACCAGAGAAATCGTGGCGGGAGTTGAGTTTCCAACCGTCATTCTTGTTTACCAGAGAAATCGGGGTGGGAGTTGAGTTTCATCCGTCATTCTTGTTTACCAGAGAAATCGGGGTGGGAGTTGAGTTTCAACCGTCATTCTTGTTTACCAGAGAAACCGGGGTGGGAGTTGTTGTTCCCCTTTTGTGTTCCTGGAGATGTTGACGGTTGCTGGCGGAGTGGTGAGGATGGCGTGGTTGTTGAGGCAGGTGTGGTTGTGGTTGTTGTGAAGCGGCATTGTGGTTGGTGGTTGTGACGTGGTTGGTTCAAAATAAAGATAGAACAGAAAAACGGCTATCTCAAAGCGTCGCAGCCCGAATGAATCACATAAATTCCCTCTAAACAACGGGTTTGGGGCTAACTACACATGTACTTAGAGATATCTCACCTACGGGCCCTTCATGGTGTAATGCGAATTTCCACAGCCATAACAATATGTATTATCTTCTTGTTCTTGTAAGTTTTGATTGACTCATGTGTGTGAACAGTTTGAGGAGAAGCTATAAACACCTTTACATACCAAGTTCCATTTACCAAAGGCTGAAAGAGTGCCAGACATGATGCATTATAATCTCATTCTTTCATTAATCATTCACAAGCACTTGCCAAATCAGTGAGTCAAAGGCTAGAAAGCTCCTTCTTGCCCCAACGTCGCCTTACGAACAGAACATTGCTGCAATCAGTGTGATAATGCTCCAGTGGTTGAGCTTATATTTGCAGATTGTCAGGGCTTCTCTTTTTGTAAGGTGGAGTATTATCTGTTCAATGGCAAAGTGATTCAAACTGCATTAACTCGCACAGTCCAAGGTGTGACTTGCGTTCTATGTCGATTGTCAAACCACGATTACTCTTATAAATCTCAGCAGGAAAAGCTAAGAGAATGATCTTGATAATTGGTTTATATCTGCAATTTTAATGACTTGTGATAACAGCATGACCCATTTGGTCATTTTAGCAAATCGCTTTGTAATGACCTGTTTTTACTATAACTGTCCATCGCTGTGCAAATGATGTCATCATTGCACTGATTATTTTTTTTTTCCTTTCATTTACATAACCTCTTCTAAAATAACTGCCTGACGTTTGCAACTGAGCAGAACCAAGGAATTAAAATGAGGTTTTATTTGGTTTTGGAGGGGAAGGGGATGTTGGGGGTGAATGGATAGATGGATGGATGATCCTTCTCGTGCCATCAGGTGCATTGGGCTGCCCAGACAGTTTCATTGGCAGGGTGGCACAATCCTGGATGGGTCACCACTCCAACACAGTGAGTCAGGTCAGCAATTTTCTAATTTGTTCATGGTGCCGGCGATAGCTTCTTGCGAAGGACGCTGTGAGATCTTTAACATCAACCGACTAATGCCAGCAGACGGGAAGTCCGTTTAACATCCATCTGAAGGACAGCACATCCATTGATCAATCATCCTGCCTCTGAAACACGAGGATAACAGTTTTTAACTTGGCCTAGATTTTAACCCAGGCCAGACAGCTTTGAGGGGGTTTGTGGTGAAAGTTGTTCTAAAATCAACTTGATGACCTACAGCATATCATAATTTTGGAAGAAATGTTTGTGTGTGTGTGTGTGTGTGTGTATATGTGTATATATATATATATATATATATATATATATATATATATATATATATATATATATATATATATATATGTATTTCTTCTTCTTTCGGCTGCTCCCGTTAGGGTCGCCACAGCGGATCATCCGTATGATCCGCATAGTGATTTGGCACATGTTTTACGCCGGATGCCCTTCCTGACGCAACCCTGGTCGCCTCTTACGACACAGGGATATGGTACACCTATTTTAACCGGGGTATACACCGGCCCAGTACACTGGTACTCACTTCGCCGACCTCGGAAGGATGACAGGCTGAGTCAACCCCCTGGTGTATTAATTCAGTGGCCCAACGGGGCTTGAACTCAGGACCTTTTGGATCCCAAGCCGCTGCCCTAACCACTGCGCCAACACCAGGCTTCATACATATATATATATATATATATATATATATATATATATATATATATATATATATATGTATATGTATACATGTATATGTATATGTATATGTATATGTATATGTATATGTATATGTATACATGTATATATATATACATATACATATATATATACATATACATATACATATACATATACATATACATATACATATACATGTATACATATACATATACATATACATATACATATACATATACATATACATATACATATACATATACATATACATATACATATACATATACATATACATATACATATACATATACATATACATATACATATACATATATATATATATATATATATATATATATATATATATATATGACAGAGACAACCAAGGACAGCCTGTCTTGTTACCTCACAGCATTTTATAACATCCGATTGCTTACCCAAGCAATGGCCAAGTGCACATGTTATATGATTTCTGGAAGCAAGAGCAAATTGCAGGATATGTTTTGAGGAAATTCTAAATAATGTAACACAAGAACTTAAATTCCTTCCTTGAGAGGAGAAACTTCACAACCACGGTTACAAATAGCTTTTGCCTACATTTTCATTCCTAACGACATGGGTGCCGTTTTTGTAACGAGAGATCAGTCAACTAAATATACTTTTCACAAATAAATTCCGTGCTGCATGAAATTTTCACAACAAAAAGGGTGTCACCTGTAAGTTTTACCTGGTTGTTTTGCAAACTGCGATATTGCCCTTTGATTTTGGGCAAGAGCAATGCAAATTGGCATTCTTTCACAGCCTTATTCAAAATGCATGTCAACATACAAGGAAAGTAATAACATGTATAAATTTATGAGGATAATGAAATAACATGGAGAAAGCAAAGCATTTTGTTTTGATTTGTTGTATCAATCGCTTTTCACAGCTTTTTGGGGGTTTTGAAAAGCGTTTACTCAAAACTTTTCCAACTATTTTATTTAGATAACCAGTAGAAGGCCTGGGGAGTAGATGACAATGGGTTGCATGCTCGGAAAGATATCAAAAGGAAGACCAGGAAAAACACAGATGAAAAATATGTTATTGAAAGAGTAAGGAGGTACCGACCGCAGAAATTATAGCAGCCGGAGACCAAGAAACATGGCGTAGACCTTGTTGATACAATCATCTGGCCAAGCGACTTCAATGTCAATGTCAATGTCCGTATACTTGCAATGCATCATAAGGAGCATGTCATTTCTCTTTTCATTGGTAAGTGTGCATCATAAACATTAGCTTTATATGATTATATTGGCAAGTGAGATGCATTTTGGGTCATGATTTTTGCATTATAGGCCTCATTGGAGACCATGGAGTCTGAGCTGAGGGAGGTGGAATCAAATTATGAAGTACTGCAAAAAAGCAGACTTGAACTCTGCGAGTTATATCAAGTCCTGGTGAAAGCCAATTCATTCTTGAAGGAGGTGAGAACACGCGGTTCCCATTTCAGCATTGCTGCCATTTTTAGTGGAATTTTCTTTTCTCACTGCTTATATTGTTATCATGACCATCCGTTCACTGAGCCCTCAGGACTATTGGGAACATTACCTATCTGCAGCATGTTGTCTCGGCATGAAGTTGCTCAAACACCTTATCTGTGAAATTCCCTTAAGCATCACTATATTGTCCACTTCCATAATTCATCAGTGACCACATTAGCTAAGCTATATTGCTCCCTCCCCCCTCCTAACCTATGCTACCCCTCCCTTAAAAACCAACCGTATGTTTGAAAAATTAATACTGTAGTTCTAAAAATTAATTTATTAACAAGTATAAAATCGTGTTTTAAACATTGCATTGTAGTTACACTTTCGGCCATAATATGGTCAAGGGGTTCCCCACTTTGACTTGTTAGGATCTTTTCTCTTTTGTAACTGCTATACAGTCCTATGAAACAGTGTATTATCTCCATCCAACCAAAACGTACACAAGCCACACCTGATCCTCCACGAAAGAGAGGTGCATACACTCCCACCAATCGTCGACATCCATCATCCCTGAGAAATTAACCAATCAGTCTTTTTAACCCAAATTAAGAAATCTTTTCCAGCTATAACGGTTTCTTCCTCCAGTTGCTGAGAGTCGAACAACCTTACGGTGCCTTTTAACTCGAGACGTGATTTGTACAACGAAGCATAGACCCAAGAAAAGACAATTCTGTCAATTTAGCGAAATACAAGAGTGCAGTGCACCCGGACACATCAGTGATAATGAGTAAAACAACTGACAATAGGTTTAAAATGGAGAAAGCCAATTGTACAACATTGCAGACACCCAACTATTCAGGAATAATGTGAAACCTGAATTTAAATTCGCACAACCCCTCCTGTTTTACCCACCCAAGATACTCGGACTGCACATTAGCAACCTGGGAATTATGATTACAGGGACGTGCTGGCTGTTAAGATCTTTCAGGCAGGTGGACAAGCTTGATCTGAAAAATACAGATTGACAAGGATTTTGGGTTTGATAACAAAATGCCACAAGGCAACCCTTTTAAAGGTGATGAAAAGAAACAAACTTTTAATCTCTTTTGATGTGTGATGTTTGTGCAGTCACATGTTTTCACTGTTATTATGCTACATTTTCCGCTGCATTTATTACATACATTTAACAGGAAATTTAAGTTTATTTAGAGTCAAGCAACTTGTAGCTTTACATATCCTGAGTTATGAAAGGTGTTATAAATGTTCTCAGTACAATGTACACACAAAAGACTCGTAGAAAAAATAGATTGTTGTGGCTTTTGGCTTCCAGGGGGTAAAATAATCTATCTTTAGTGTAAGGCTAGTGATTCCAAAGTATTTGTTCAGTTAAGTGTACTGCATTGCATGTGAGTGGATATGCTCTGGTAGCTTGTACATGTTGCTGCATTTGAGCCTGGGAGAGTAACTGCTGAAATGTATCTGTCCTGGTTCTTCCCAACATCTTTGTTCTTTGGACCTTTCACACTTCTTTCTAATGTTTTTTTTTTTCTTCATAATTCTCTTGTTCATTCTAATTCTTGCTTTTTATTCTCCTTCATCTCTTTTACTCTCTATACCTGTCTTTCATTATCAATCTTTCAAAGGAGAAGTGAATTCTTGCATAATTTTTTTCTGTAAGGCTCATTTGGCTGTGCCTGGATGGGTTTGAGGGGAGTGGAGTCATGGCTGCAACTTGAATCCTATCCAGGTTCCTCCTGATGACTCCATCTTTGGTCTTTACTTGTTCAGGTTCCTTCTTGGTCTTCCGTTTCATTATATATATATATATATATATATATATATATATATATATATATATATATATATATATATATATATATATATATATATACATACATATATATATATATATATATATATATATATATATATATATATATATATATATATATATATATACATACATACATATATATATATATATATATGTATGTATATATATATATATATATATATATATATATATATATATATATATATATATATGTATGTATATATACATACATATATATACATACATATATATACATACATATATATACATACATATATATACATACATATATATACATACATATATATACATACATATATATATATATATATATATATATATATATATATATATATGTCATTTTTTTTCTCTGTACCTCTGAACACGCTTCTCTTTCTACATTTCTAAAGCATCTCAGCACAGAAATGGTTCCGCGTCCTCTCTTTAATCCCTCTGATCCCTCAAAACCGGTTCAAGCCAGATGGCCGACATCCTGCCAGTTTTGCATACCAGGTGGCTAATATATAATCTTTAGCCCATGACAGCACGCCAGTTTTGCATACCAGGTGGCTAATATATAATCTTTAGCCCATGACAGCACGCCAAAACCTGGATCAGAAACACTACATGCGGAGCCAATCTGGGGATGCCACCAGACACAAGCGAGTTGGCATGCCAATGGCATGGGGCAAGGGAACCCTTTACCCCTGTGATGCCTCCAATGAGATCAGTGAGGGGCTGTGTGGATTGGGGGAGGGAGGAGGAGAGGTGCAATAAAGTGGGGTGCACATGAGCTGTCTTAGACTCTTTCATCCTTTTGGGTTGCTTTTCATCTTCGTGTCTGGTGTTCTGTGTGACTCACCCCATTCGTCATCTCTTTGGTCTTTTACTCATTTCTTTTGTCGGGGTTCGACTCACCTCATTCAGCCAAGAGAGACAGAGAGATAAAAACAATCAGCTGTGTTAGATTTGTCTTGGCACCCTGAATAATAGTTCCGGTTCCATGTGCTATCATCTTTCCCGGTGTGCTCAGTGGTCACATGTTGTCCCAGAGATGTGTGCAAGTGGACCTGACGACTCAGACATGCTGAGTGGGACTGGCGCTCCACATTGGGATGAGGAGGAGCGCAAACCAAAAGACTGTGTGCCAGGGTTCAGTGGGCTGTGACAGCTCAGCTGAGCTGTTGCCAGGTGTGCTGGGGCAGGAATGAACAAGACCCCTTCTCTTTCTTTCTCTCTGACCTCAATATCTCTTATAACATTTTTCTCAGATGATTGAAGGCCCCTTATGTAAAGTGATAAGTTCATTGCTTAGGAATCCAAGGGTATTTACACAAAGGGGATAAGGGGGAATGTCATTGCTTGTGCATATATGAGGATACTTGTGAATACATTTGAATTTTAATACATCGTTAAAACATAGCTTGGCTCGACTCATCCTGTCCGTCCTGACAGTGGCATATGGCAACTGATTGATTGGATAATCAAGCAATTGGGTTTGAGGTAAGATCGCAACATGTGACTTGGTTCCACTTGGCCAATAATTTAACATTTGTCATGTGACTTCCAGCACGATAGTCGCTTGTGCCTGGAACTTCATTTTATGGGAACACGACTTTGGGTGTGGGATCCCACAAGAAGTTCTGCGATGACTGGCTATCATGGTCTTGAAAGACTCATCATGCCATCTGGGGTTATCCATGGATGACGACCATCACAATAAAATACAGGCAGTCCCTCTTTACAAACACCCAGCTTCCGAACGTCCATTCATCTGAACATTATACTTTTTTAACCATGTTTCAGTCTTTCAAACATTCAATCCATTCACATGAACAACACTTTATTTAAACATACCACGCTGTGTGCTAAACATAGTAAATTTGACCTCGAGAGTTAATTACCCATTCACACCATAATTCACACCTCATTCACACGGGCAGGCTTTGCTCTAACACTCTTCCGCCATTTCACCTCCCATTTTCTCTGCAGGATTCATTACTGGCGAATAACAAAGGTGTGCACCCTGCTTCACCATATACCCCAATAACTAGTTCGTTATCCCTCACCCTTCCTTATACCACCACATGTTCGATTTATCCAATTTATTCATTTTTTAAAGTGCATTTAATAACGTTTATATGTAAAAAAAAAATATAAAAGGGTTTCAGGAAGCAATAAATCACTTATTTACAGGCGTTGAACCCACCCCTCCCCCGTCTACTTTCTAAACAATCCTTTTGAGGAAGATCAGTCATTCAAACTCCTGGGTCTCCTGATCAGCCATGATCTTTCTTGGGCAAACCATATTTCAAAGTTGTCCTCCAGAGCCAGCCACCGACTGGGCATCTTCCATTGTATAACGTCCTTCCTTGGCACATGTGAACTCCTATCCACCTACAAGGCCTTCATCCACAGCTTGATGGAGTACTGCTCTCCCCTCTGGGCTGGCTCTCCGACCTTATACTTTGCTCAGCTTGACGCCATGGAAACCAAGGCCTTCAAAATGATTGGAATCTCCAGCAATGAAGCTCAATATATGAGTCTGTCACATTGCCATCGCAGACTGGTCAGTGGTCTCTCTGTCTTCCACCACTTCCTTTCTGCTCTTGCACCCTCTGCTCTTTCTGTGCCCCCCCTTCACCCCCAGGTTTCTGCAGGGCACACAAGGTCAACCATCAATCCCCTTCTGGTGGAACTACCTAAATTGAGGTTCACTGCTCACCTCCACTCATTCGTTTCTCTTTTCTGCAACCTGTGGAACCAACTTTCACATCCTCTTCAATCTCATTCTTCCCTCCAGATCTTCAAGATAGCTGTTCACCACCATCTCATATTGTCCCCATTCCAAAACCATGATATTTTCTACCTTTGTTACCACAACCCAAATCCCTCATCCTTCCAAATTTCCAGTTTTCCCTCTCCATCCATCTTGTCCACCCTATGCATCCTCTACTGCCCCTCATTCCTCTCCGCATCCATTTTGTTCAAGTGTGACTCTATCTTGGCCTTCTACTCTGCTGTGGGTGTTTCCCCCCTCTCTGTGCTGTTGCTTTTGTCTGGCCCAGACAATACATGAAGGGCACTCAGGAGAGTGCATACTTCTGCCATGCATTCAGTGCATGATACAGAAAATATGAGGCCCAATAACGTTTTAAAATATCATGCGATATGTCGTTTTTAGCCCCAGCTCTCAATGGTGAAGAATCACTAATAACATTAAAAAATTCGCCTTTCTAGATCCGGATCTTCACTAAAATATAATCAGTTTGTCTTTATCACACACCCAACCTGCCCACCAAATTTCATCCAAATCCATCCACAACTTTTTGAGATATTCTGCACACAAACAAATAAACAAGATGTCGTGCATAGCACGAGTCTTACGAAATCTATAAAACAAATTGGACGTTCAAAAATAATTGGTGGCTGAATTCAATGACAAAATACACAAATCCTCATCAAATTTCAAGTCAAATGGATGAAAATTGACAATTTTATAAGATTTGATGTCAACTTTTTTGCCTATGATGACCTTTTGACCTTTGTTGACCTCAAAAATACTTGCGCATAGAATTCAGTGATCTGATATGCAAATCCTCTTAAAATTTCAAGTCATGGGATGAAAATTGAGTATTTTTGAAATACCACCTTCATTGTTAACCTTGGGCCTATATTGACCTTTTGGTCTGTGTTGACCAAAAATAAAAAATGGCTGGTTGAATTCCAAGACCTGAAATTTAAATCCTTTTCAAATTTCAAGTCAATCAGATGAAAATTGAGGATTTTAATAACCTCACCTAAGTAAGTTTTTGACCTTTGGCCAATGTTGACCTCACAAATAATTGGTGGTTGAATTCAGAAAGCTGATTTGAAAATCTTGTTCAAATTTCTAGTCAATCGGATGAAAATTGAGGACTTTAGAATTTTGACGAATTTGTTTACCTTTGGCCGATATTGACTTTTTGACCCAAAACAATAGGCTTCTTACATATGACAATCTCTACCCTTTGGTGAAGTTTCACGAAGATCGGTTTAAAATTGTGATCTGCATTGAAAACAGGCGATTGACAGACAGACAAACAGACAGACAGAATAATGAAAAAATCACTCATGGAGTGACAACTTTGCAAAACAGCACAAAGTAGAATGGCACTCGGTGGAGCGCATACCTCTGCCAGGTGGAACAGTTCATGTTTTGTGTCCCACTGATGGGCTGGATCCGAACCAAAATCCAATCCGCTTGTTCTTGTCACCTATTCAACTCATCCACCTTGTTTTGTCATAACTCGTCCACAACTTTTTGAGATAGTGATACGTTTAATTTTTGGCCCAATCTATCAATTTTAGAAATCAGGCCTGTGTTGACCTTTTGACCTTAAAATTAATTGGTACTTGAATTCAGTGACCTGACAAGAAAATGCTCTTCAAATTTCAATAAATCGGATGAAAATTGATGAGTTTTAGAAAATTGGCCTTTTGGCCTATGTTGACCTTTTGTCCCATGTTTACCTCAAAAGCAGTAGGTGGTTGACTTCAGTGACCTGATTTGCAAATGGTCTTCAAATTTTAAGTCAATCAGATGAAAATTGAGGATTTTACAAATTTGGTCTTTGTTGACCTTTTGGCCTATGTTTACCTCAAAATTAATAGGTGGTTTAATTTATTGACCTGATTTGCAAATGGTCTTCAAATTTCAAGTCAATTGTATGAAATTTGAGGAATTTATAAACAATCAAAAAATTTGGCATATTTTTGGTTGACCTTATGGCCTATGTTGACCTTTTGACCTACGATAACCTCAACAGTAAAAGGCAGTTGAATTCACTGACCTGATATGCAAATGCTATTCAAATTTCAAGTCAAGAAAAATCAACAAAATGACCAAACACCAAGACCTCAACAATGAAGTGAAAAGATCCTGGAAGCTGAAGAATGCCAAAGTTGAACCAGTGAGAGATGATGCTCTGGGAATGATGACAAAACCTCACAGAGATATTAAAAACCATCCCTGGCAATATTGCTACAAACAAACTACAGTTGGAAGCTGTCCGGGACTCAGCGACGATTCTGAAGAGATCCTCGGCACAAAACTTTGAGAACAGAAAACTTCACAGCTTGGTCCAGGAATCGTGACCCCATACTGAAATGAAGGTGGATGCTTTGAGGTGGATCCCACCTTGTGAGGACTCCATTCCACATTCTGAAACCTACATATGTAGATACCAATCAACGACAAACACACACTTTGAGACATGGGGCGGGAGCATTCAAAACCAACAGGTTGTACTTGCAGTGACCTTTGCACCCCACCGGTCGGTTCCGAATCTGATTCGTACATGCTACAGTCCCCTCAACATGCATTGATTGAGGACATCCCCTCAACATTGAGGACATCGTGAAAGATGGGGACCATGGGGAGGTGACGTAGAAAACTGAAATATTGCATGCCGATGGACATCGAAGCCAGTACACCAGAAAAACGTCACGAATCGTCAGACAACATCCATATATGAAAATATAAATTCATGAAAAGAAAAAAAAGAAAAAATGCAGGTGAGTGACCCGAGTCAATAGTAGAGAAGCACGGTAATTTTGTGTGTCAATGGACATCAAAGACAATGCACCAGGAAAAATCACAAAACCGTCAGAAAGCATCTGTGAATGAAAATCTAAATGAAAAGAAGTAAATGAAAAATCAAATGCAGGTGAGTGACCTGAGACGATGGGGAAGCATGGTTCGTATGCTTCCACAATGTAAAAGTACATACAGTATATCTACCAGCAGATTTACCCAACGTTGTACAGGAAACATGAATAAGTAACACACTGTGGCCAATCAAAAACATTAATTGGCTGATTGGAGCTCTGTTTCATTTTCCGTGTGCCTTTGAATATGTCTGAAGAATATGTCCGTGAATATGTCTGAAGCAGAAGACGTCTGAATACAAAACAACTTTGCATCATGAATGCGGACGGGCTATCCATTCTGCATTTTTATTTTGATCTTCCTCTATGTGTGTTGTTGTATTTCATTCACAATTCCTCATCTAAAAAGGCTATGATGATTATCTCATCAACAATGTCCCCCCCCCCCTCGCTCCTTACACCGCCTAATTTTATTTTTCCTCAAAGCGGATGTGGACGGGCTTTGCGGGGAAGGGATGGGTGGGCACTTTCTAGTTTTATATACACCCAAACTGGCATCACCTCAACTCATCGTTTTAAACCATGGGGGGGGGGGTGGTGGAGAAGGGAAGGAGGACAAATTTACTTGTGCGAAGAGTGCTTTAACCTCAGCGTTGCCAAGGTGAAGAAGGAAATTGTAATACCCTCTGCAACTTCCACCAGGTCATGCTACATGGTACACATTTACGTAGAGAATCTATGCCCCGCCCCCCCTCCCCCCCGTGCGGAACATGTGTATGGACCTTTTCAAGGCAACCCAGAAATGCCTTCTTTATCTTTTTATATTTTCATAATACTCTCCCTCTTCTTCTTCACCTCCGATTGCATCATAACTGGATGTTTCAGCTTATTTTTATTTACATTTTATCCCATTATTTACTGATTTTATTTCTGTATTAGTTGTGGAATCTCATTATGAATGTTTGTTGATGTTCGGTGATATTTATAAAAGCAACAGTTAATTGTTTTTCATGGAATTGTGTGTGTGTGAAAAATAACCCTGTTATTACCATTGTTTTCCATAATACATCTGTATTGCTTTTCAGCCAATCATGTGAGCTGGCTGAACGTAA
>NC_140963.1:37040564-37070564 GCF_056783735.1 Eptatretus burgeri | reverse complement strand
TTTGAACCTCAAAAAACATTGAAAAACATGGAAAAACATGGATGAATGAATGGTTCAAAGAGGACATCATGTTTGCCAGATCCTCCCCAGAAACTCACTTTTACCACAAATATGATTGTGCTTGGGAGCAAAGCGAGGGAGAGTCCGAGGGATTGAAGATTTACCTGCAATCATTCTCAGGGATTCAACACTATTTAATGAGATTCTTGCAGCAGGTCTGGTTTTGATACACCATTTGGAAACCAAATACCTATGTTTTTTTTCTTTTTTAATATGTCTGGGAACTCTTTTTCAAAAGTGATACAGAAGAGAGAACAATTTCAAGGTCGGTGAAATTTCCCTCGTGTAATACTTTGGCTGATCATGACAGGATCGCGTCCTCACTTCTGAGCTATCTAGTCTGAGTTTGATCTCTCCCAGGATAAGATCTAATTATACAATGGTCCGTAAGGTGCTCCACAGGCAGGGTGTTGCATTATGGAGGATGCCGTTCTTTTGTAGGGGATGTTCAGGAAATATATTCGACATAAATGCCCTCTGCCCCCCATCGTCTCTCCCCAATATGTTGTCTGCCAAGGAAATTGCTTCAGCAGCACCAGTGCTTTGATAAAATTGGATGTATATGGATAGTTGCAATAATTTAATTTGGCTAAAAATAATAATCGTGGCTACAGTGGTTCAGCTAAATAAAATTCTTCATGATCTCTCCATTAAGGATGTTGGCTAATTTTCCTAGATGACAAATCAGATGTAATGAATGATGAATCTTCCTGGGTTAATGTTCTCTGTTAATATTCCCATCATAATTTTCCATACACTTGCTTTAAAAAGTGAAATATTTATGCAGCAAGTTGCAAATAACAAAGATAATATTTGTAGCAATTAATTTTAAGTCAACATAAATTATGACATTAAAAAGACTATTGATAAATGCTTTTCACTTTCCTCTTGTGCAAGATCCATCTCCTATTTGCAGATGTCTCTTCATTACATATGCACAGAGAAGGGGAGGGTTGCTGGAGGATTGCAGGTCACAGTCTAAATTGAGAAAATTAAAATTGAATAATGGAAGAAATGTGAAGATGAATGGAAGTAGTAAAATGAGGGTGTGGGAAATGAGGAAGAAGTGGGAAAGAGAAACAGGTTTATGAAGAGATAGTACTTTTTTCTGATTTGTCCTCTTCCCCATCCTTTCTCCATGCTGATCCTCCTCATCCTCTTTGAGATTAAGCCAACAAAGAGTGAAGCCTTCTCCTTGGTTCTGGAAGCCCGACCTTCAGACATTCCTTTGAGGATCATGGGTATTGAGTTCAGTTCGCCATTTGGGAAAGCTCTATTCACTGGAGATTTCTCAATTTGGGATGTTAGGATGTTTTCTCAATTTTTATCAATTAGGGATGCCAAGGCTGGTCGCCAGCTTTGTATTGTTTTCCAGAACTTGGATGACCTACCGTGCGAAGGGTTGTTCCTTCAGCATTGTGTGGTGCCATAGATTAACAACTTGCACAACAGGTCCACATCTTCTATCACATCCAGCATCGAAGCTGCATGACAGGTTTGTATGCACCTGCCATACCAACCTAATGGGTTGGCTATCTCCAGAAAGAGCATTGGGCCAGTCCACACTTCAGTGCTCAATTAGGGGATTATTCTTCATTCCTACCACTGCAATTGCACCCTGCAGTTTAGAAGCTGGGTGGGCCCACTCATTATGCATGCTGACCAACCACCAACCATAACTTTTGAGGAAAACCATACAAGCCAAATAAGCTGTCACTGGGTCCATCCAAAGTTTTCTCCAGGCTGTTTCCTTCACATTTTCTTCCATCCCTGCACCTCTCAGTGGAGCCCCAAGAGAGATACCCACCAAACCTATTGCTGATCAGAACTTTGCAACATCAAATGCTACTTCAACTAAAAACCATGAGATTCCTTTCGCTCTCACCCAGGTCAGGTTAGGTAGGGGAGCATGCAATGGAGCAGTGCGTCACTGCATCCACCTTCTGCCGGTACTCAAGGGGCCTCTGTCTGGCCACCTCCCCAAACAGATACCTGGCCCATTCCCATAATCTTGAGATGCCGATCAACCTGCTGCAACCATGAGGCATATGGTCGGTCTGTTGGCCTCCTCCACTCACTTGGCTCCCTTGCTGAGAGAATCTGGTGAGCAGGGTCAGCTTCAGGAAAATAAGCCACATGTTCATACAGCCGCAGCTGATGCTCACAGACTATAGAGGTAACAAATCTCATCTGAGTCTCTCTCAGCAAATGCTCGTTGGACATGAAGTCTGACCGGGATTGCAAAAGATTCTCCAAAGAGACCTGGTACTGAAGGAGTTACGTCTCCATCGCAAAAGTTGAGTTGGTCCACTGGAACAATTGAATTTCATTGCATCAATTTAATGGAATGAAAGTGGAGTTTGGGGGGGAGGGGGAGGGTGGAGAGAGGTTAAATAACAATGCTCTTTGCAGCCAAAGTCCATAAGTATGTTCCTTGCAGCCAAAGTCCATAAGTATGTTCCTTGCAGCCAAAGTCCATAAGTATGTTCCTTGCAGCCAAAGTCCATAAGTATGTTCCTTGCAGCCAAAGTCCATAAGTATGTTCCTTGCAGCCAAAGTCCATAAGTATGTTCCTTGCAGCCAAAGTCCATAAGTATGTTCCTTGCAGCCAAAGTCCATAAGTATGTTCCTTGCAGCCAAAGTCCATAAGTATGTTCCTTGCAGCCAAAGTCCATAAGTATGTTCCTTGCAGCCAAAGTCCATAAGTATGTTCCTTACAGACAAAGTCCGTAACTATGTTCCTTACAGACAAAGCCTTAAACAAAACACACAATGGCTCGATATCACTGTGAATCACTTTGCTGCTAATTCTAATTATAACATTATACGTCAACATGATAAATTAAACACATCAGTATAAACGTGAACCGAATCGGCGACTCTTATCAGGCAAATACTATTGAGTTGAAACTTCACCGCCAAGAACCAAACAATAATAAAATGAATCACTCATGGAGTGAGGAAGTTGTCGAAGTTGTTTGAAAATTTATTATAACTTCATTGCAGTCACACGGATACAGCACAAGAAACAGCATTGACAGTTCAGTCAGTTGCCATCATGAACAACATTCGAATGTGGAATGTGATGTCAATGGTTTAAGTCAAAACTCCATCATCACCTCCACCTCCTCCGCATAAAAACAAGCAAAATTCTTACTGAAAACGGAAAATTGACACACCTGCGTGATGGTAACGTCATAATGGATTGGTACGATGTGGAGGGCCTTTCATTGTTAATAAAACTGGCCTGCACTGCAAAATAATACATCACGTTTGCAGAATAGTGCCATTGGCGCCTGAGCACGATAGACGAATTTTCGGTGTCAGGCGAACTATTGAACCGGAACAGTCACAACGAAGGCCTGGATATCTCATGAAAGAGTAATATCTGAACTACATTCTCACCGAGTTTGAGCCACATATCACAAAAATTGATGGAGATACGCGCTTTCATAAATGGCCAAATTATGACACATTTTTGCTGATGGGATCCAGAATACAAACCGGAAGTTGATCAAATTACGTCAGCTAATGGCCAATCGTATGTTTTACATTCCCTAAAAGTTTGAGCGAAAAATATAAAACTTTCGAATTTTAAGAATTTTTTTGTCATGTAAATGGGCTTTTCAATGCAAATTTCAAACATTTTGTGACATCACAATATGGATCCGATCCGGTTGAAACATGGCAGGGTGAAAGATATTATGACCCTACGTAAGCACATTAAATATCTCAGCAATTGAACAAGAAATGGCGGAGAAATGATTTTTTGAAATTTCGTCCCATGTAAATGATTGGGATTTTTGAAACTTTGTGAATTTTTTGTGACGTCATCATTTGATCCAGGTTCACCCAAATTTATAGGTTCAGTCCTTGGGTGATTATCTTTCATGTCAAAATGTTTCATGGACATATACACAAGGACTGCTGAGAAAATCGATGCACAGACAGACACACACACACACACACACACACACACACACACACACACACACACACACACACACACACACACACACACACACACACACACACACACAAAAAGGAACGCAATGCACAAATTCCTCTGTCACCAGGACAAGAATTTCTTGACCAAAAGTGATGCTCTACCCATTCACAGATTCCTCACTCATAGGCCTCCTTGTCCGCTCTCAGTGAATGTACAGTTTTACGCCTCAACTCTCTGAACAGCTCAGCTCCACCATTATGCCATTATGACTTCAATTGTATCAAGTGTCTCTACGGAGACAAAGTTATTTTTTACCTTATGGTGGGTTCCAAGACAACCACTCACAACATCAAGGATGTTAGTCTTGAAAGCACTCCACAACTCTTCAGGATCCCCCAAAACACCCAGACCCCTTAAATCCCCACTCAGCCTGTTTGCAAACTCCTCCGCTACCCTCTCCTCCTTGAGCTTGCCAATAATCCAGCATAGGCTCAGATGGTACCATTCTCCCAGATTTAAGCTGCAACTTCAGAGTTGCTGCAACAAGCCTGTGGTCGGTATTGAGGAACTGAGCACTCCAGTAGATGCTGCCGTTCTGGAGCATCCTACAGCACCCATTGACGAGCACATGGTCAATCACCTTTGCCACACCACGAGCGTTGGAATATCAAGTCCAGTGATGAGCCTGTGGGCGCTGAAACCATGAACTAGCCACCCGAAGTTCATGACTTCTTGCAGTCAAGGAACTTAGCGCTATTCTGTTTCACATTTACAGATGCCTGGGGACCAACACATGTCTCATAACCATCCCTATCAGTTCCAATCGATGCATCAAAATCCCCCAAAACTAGAAGAGTGTCTCGCCTGGGGCACTGATCAACCACAGACTCGAGCGTGGAATAATAGTCTCAGAATAAGATCGTTCACCGGCGTTACCTCAAGTATCATGGGAGTAAGATTTTTGGACACAGTTACAGCAACTCCTTGTGCATGGTTACCATCAGAGTGACCAAACCAGTAGTTGGTGTAACCACCCCCAATGATCTCACCACTATCCCGTCTCCGAACCTCAGAAAGTGCTGCAATCCTGATGTTCAAACACTGGAGCTCAGACGATACCAGAGACAGGTGATCATCTTCTCTTAGGGTGAGGACATTCCAGGCACCTACCCAAAGGGACTGCATCTGGTTAACCTGAGGAGACCGCTGTCTTGTGGATGACACCTCGGCACCACCCCGCCACACACCTCCACAACCTCACCCAGGAAGGTTATCCCGTACTTTTACTCCTATCATCAAAGAATGGGTGTCCCGAAGGCTTTGCCCCATTCCATCATCCAGTGAGCTGCCTTGCAAAGGGTATCTGCACAGGAGTTATTCCCACGGAGTGGTTTTCTCATTTTGTTTGCATTTTTTTGTGTGTTTTGCGGAATGAAGTGTTTGGTGGCTGGTGTGCAAAAATTCCGAGAAAGACGAACCTCCTAGAAACCTCCTAAAAAGACTAACTACCGAGAAACCGCCTAGAAAGAGGTAACCAAACTCCAGGAGGACGTCCGCAGACAGAGTTGGGCACCACACACAGTTAGGCACCAGATATTGATGGCCGTTGGATCAGAAGGAGCTTCTCTGCCCTTTGACAGGTTTTGTTTTTAATCCTGCTGGGTGTCCATATCCAAACACCCTCCTCACCAGAAAACCTGGAGGGGGAGATGGTTTAGTCGCCAACAAATCAACTATGCAACAGGTTAGTACAAGTTTACATGGTACTTGTAGCAAGTCATCGATCTGATCTGTCTTGTCCTGACAATAGATTTCATCTGGCCTATCCTGGCAAGTCACAGATCTCACCGAACTGATGGTCTCTCCTCTAAAACTCGAGCAATGTCTCTTCCAACCTTCCAGAAATATAGGAAAGGCAGAACTTTTTCCCCATTTAAGATATCAAGTCCAGTGCTTGGGTTTACCCGAGCTTAGGGTGAGGTACAGGAGAATAGCTTGCCTGAAGGTTATACCTATCACGGAGCCTTCTCACACTGGAAGGATTGTCAGATGGTCTGAACGATCTACTGCCAAGGCTTCACCATCAGCCATGACCTTTCCTGGGATGATCATATAAGCAAGAGAGGCCACCAAAGTCAGCTGCAGGTGGGGTGGCCTCTATTCCAAGTCCTAGCTTGAAAAATTAGAAATACTCACACCCTACAAAGTCTTTGTCCATAGCTCAATGAAGTACTACTTTCCTCTTGGGGTTGGTGCCATCGCATTGCATCTATTTCTCATGGATTCTTGAATGAACAATGAAAGGAAAGTTAGGTAGGGAGGAAACACTGAAACTAGCAAGTAAGATGATTAAGATTATGGAAGGTTAATGGGGGCTAATGAAGCTCGTAGGTCAGAATTGGGGATAACAAAAGAAGATGGGACACTGCTTGTTTGAAGCCCTGGAGGGAAGAGTGAGACAGAACAGTCTCTGGAAGGTGGTTCCACAGATGGGAAAAGTGAGGAACAAAAGAGTTGAGGCAGGCATTCAACCTAGATTTTGGAAGTTTAATCAGGAGGGTCTTCTTGGAAGAACGTGAGCATCCTGCAGTTGGCGAGAGTCGGAGGACCGAGAGACAAAAGTCATCGTCATGGAGAAGAGGCAGTTATAAAACAGGTTATAACAAATAAAATTATTCTTCTCCTCCTACTCCTTTCGTTCTTTCTGTAAACCTTTGGGATGGAGATAGTATTTGTTCTGTACAATCTATTGATTGATGAATAGAGGATTATCTGTTGAAACTGCTTGTTCTTTATGTTATGAATGTGAAGCTGCTTCTGATGTGTGATAACGGAATAAAATTCTCTCCAAATGTGGTTCAAACCCCACATCATGCAATATTTTGAGAGAGTAAAATCTGAATGATATTCTCAAATGTTCCACGAAGAATTTTAATGGATACCCAGGTGGTTATTTTTCTCTCAAAAAAAAAAATTCAGCACAATGAACATTGGCTGCATAACGAGTACCATAAATTATGACAAAAAAAAAAATTGTCATGACTCTACTAATCTATATACTGGTTATCTTACGATTGTAAGCAAAGTAATGATATTCATAATTGGTTATGACATTGTCATTTATCTTCCTTAATGGACGAAGAATTGATCAGCAGTCTGTTTTTTGTCCTATTGCTTTCGTGGTCACAACAATGGATCTCGGTCCTGAACCTGAAACAAATGATTAGCCCGTCTGCCCATTCTGGGGGAGACTGGGTTTTGCAATCACTCGTGTCTGTCTGTCTCAACTTTTTTTGTTTTACCATTTGAGCTTTTGTCATCAAATTTTTAACAAATGTTTATTCTGAGAATACAGAGAAAAATAATGAATAATTAGGTCAAATGGTGAGTCCAAATCGGCCTTATCAGCCCATTCACCACGTGTCAGCATGAGACGGCTGGGTTTTGTCATCGCTTCCATGTCTTTATTTATTTTTTACCATTGAGATTCAGTGTGTCTGTCCAGGCCAAAACCTTTTTTAAAATTTAACCATTTGAGGTTTTTTTCCATCAAATTTTAAACAAATGTTTATTCTGAGAATACAGAGAAAAATAATAATTAGTTCAAATGGTGAGTCCAAATCGGCCTTATCAGCCCATTCACCACGTGTCAGCATGAGACGGCTGGGTTTTGTCATCGCTTCCGTGTCTTTATTTATTTTTTACCATTGAGATTCAGTGTGTTTGTCCAGGCCAAAACTTTTTAAAAATTTAACCATTTGAGTTTTTTTCCATCAAATTTTTAACAAATGTTTATTCTGAGAATACAGAGAAAAATAATTAATAATTAGGTCAAATGTCGAAGGGAAAAATTATGGTGAGTCCAAATAGGCCTTATCAGCCCATTCGCCACGTGTCAGCATGAGACGGCTGGGTTTTGTCATCGCTTCCGAGTCTTTATTTATTTTTTACCATTGAGATTCAGTGTGTCTGTCCAGGCCAAAACTTTTTGTTAATTTTATCCATTTGAGTTTTTTCCATCAAATTCTCAAGAAACATCTATTTTGAGACTATGGAGAACACAAATTGATAAATGTTACTTCTTTATTTTTTTTTTACTGTTTTCGATACTTTCTAGTTTTTACCTAGGGTCTGAACACATCTCATACCTTCAACACAGTCCGGCATCAGCACTGCTTACAAAGCTGTCTGCCTGCGGCATTCAAAGCTGCCTCCATGCCATGCCTGCTAACTTGTTTCACTCGCAAACAACGTGTAGCTTTTGATGGCATCTTCTCTTCTTTGTCATTGGAGGCAAGCTTTCCTCAAGGGAGTGTTTCAGGGCCAATCATATTTGTAGTTGACATTATTGAACTCTTTATGTCTGGAAAACTTTCTTTACTGTTCTGCAGATTTTAAATTATGTCAAACAGCTCCTCATCCCAGCGACAAATCTGAGCAGACCGTATTTCCAAGCTGGCCTCTTAAGCCAGCTTCAGGCTTTGCCTTATTCTTCTTGCAAAGTCTGTCTTTCCCTGCTACCCCCATACATACCATGGCCTACAAAGAATGTTTGGAGCTCAATTTAATATTGCACTCTTTTTGGTCCATTGCCCTGTGTCCCATCTCCGTGTCCTTCCTTTCCTGCTCCCTCTCTCTTTATAATTACCAAAGATCCAGTCATGCCTGAAGGCATATTGATGGAGTCGATTGAGGAACTTGTGCCACTTTTGTCTGTCTTGCACCCACTGACTGACTGACTGCCATCCAGGTGGTTTCTGGCTCCCTCAGCTTCTTTTCCACCGTATGCCACCGGGTTTCTGCATATTTTCCAACCCTCCTTTGACCTTAATGTTTCCAGTGTATCACTCTTTTGATGATGTTTTCCATATGTAGTACATGCTCAATCAATCTCTACCTCCTCAATTGTATTTCCTCAATAATGTTTTCCTTCCAGTCCTTCTTTCTCCCTCCTTCATGCTCAGTCGGTCTGACCAAAAGATTCACAAAATCTTTATGTGGCAGCTCTAAACAAATGGTTATAGTCTCTGCGCAATGACTTTGGTTTCTCTCCATGCTTCTCAGCCAATGGTAGAACCAAATTTACATTGCTGTCAAAAATTGGAACTTTGTTCTTGTTTTATATTTTATTTGATTTCCACATTTCCCCCATCCTCATAAATGCTATTCTTGCTTTCTGTATTCTTTGAAGAACATCTGAGTACCCCCTTCCTCCCCTCCAAAACCCTTCCTGTTACAGTGATCAGAGACCCTCGATTCATAAACTTGTCTATCTCGTGTGGCCAAGTTATTGCACATGACAGTGTGATTGTTGTCTGATGCAAGTAATCTCATGCTCTGTGTTGTTGGTGTTGATTTTCAGTCCTACTTGGAGGGCATACTCCTGGGACCTATTTACTTTCTCTTGAATACTTTTCTTGGTGTCAGATAGAAAACAGACGTCATCTGCAAAGCTGAGCTTCTCCAGATGGTCATATCTGGCATGGTCTGCAGTCTTCAACCCTTAATACCCAGTCCATCACAAGTAGAAACAAGTAGTGGAGACAGTCTGCATCCCTGTCTGACTCCTGTTATGACTTCAAATTCTGGCAACATTTTCCATTACACATGTGTTTATATCCATGGTCTACGTCCTTTATCATTCTGATGAACTATCCCCGTATTCCATATCCTTCTTATGTATTCCAAATCACATCCCTGTTCACACTGTCAAATGCTTTTTCAAAGTTGATGAAAGTCACCACAAGACTTGAATTCCATTCATTACATTGTTCTATTTTTGGAGTGAAAATTTGATCTCTACACCCTCTACTCCTTCGAAATCCAGCCTGCTCTTGCCCCATGAGAGCTGAAGTTCTCTTTATACTACCGTACATGCCAGCTGATAACTCTTTACACTGAAGCTCTGAAAATCATTGGCATCACTCATCTCGAGAGGCAGAGGTACAGAGCCTTATCCTCTTTCACAACAGACAGATTGGCAAAGTCTTGTCACCTCTCATCTGGTGTTTCACCGCTTGCTCTTTCTACCCTTTGCCTTTCTTCAGCCCGATCGGGACGAACACTTTCCAGTAACCTTCATGTTAATCCCCCAAAGTCCATGCTTCACACTCACCTGCTATCGGTTATCTCTCTTTTCTCCTGTTTTGATGCAATCTCGTCATTTTGTCACAGTTAACATCTTTTTATGAAATTCAGATTGGGTTAATGCAAAATAAATCTGTGGTTGGAGGTAACCCCAGCAAATGTCACTGATCCTGTCCACAAGAAGGGTACCAAGTCCGATGCACTCACTCCCGACCATCATGTACGAAGTGATGGATTCTATCATTGTTGTAGTATTATGATGATTGAGGATGACGGTCAGTAAAGATCAAAGCTGTGAGTGTCATATCCAACTGAAATCGGTCCATAATCATCTGTTCATGAGACATGACGCAACGTAGCATATGGGGGTTACATTATTTATAATCAATAAACATCGTCACCATTATAATGTTACAGAGACACTGGTTCATTCACAAATGTGAAGTTCTGTTCTTGCGTATGGCAGCTTGGCTGCTGGGGCAGCTATAATTTCTTGGAAGCATGGCTGTGCCACTGATGCTGTGCCCCTCTACCAGTACACTGGTTATCATTTCGCAGACCTCAGGAGGATGACAGCCTGAGTCAACCCCACCTGGTGTTAATTCAGCAGCCAACGGGGCTCGAACTCTGGACCCGAAACTCCCAAGCCAGCCACCCTAATCACTAAGCCCACACCAGGCTTACAAATGTGAAGTATGACAGGGTAAAGTCTAACAAACTAGAATGGCACTCGGTAGAGTGCATACCCTCCGCCAGGCTGAACAGTTTACATTTTGTATCCGAATGATAGGCCGGATCTGAACCAAAATCTAATCAGCTTGTTCTTGTCACCTAAACTCATCCACCAAGTTTCGGCCGAATCGGTCCACAACTTCTTGAGATATCTTGCTATATATCATTTTTGGCCCGATCCCTCAATGGTGAAGAATCACTTTTTAAAAGTTTAGCATTTAATTTAATCAGTTAAATTTAATTAGTTCATCCTTGTCACACACCCAAACTGTTGACCAAGTTTTGGCTGAATCGTTCCATAACTTTTTGAGAAATCCTGCTCATAACAAACAAACAGACAGACAGACAAACAGGGTAAGTGCGTAACCTTGGTCTGCCTTCAGTGGCAGAGGTAACAAAAATTAGAATTGTGATGACGTCAGCAGGCTCGTTGGAGATGAAGGCAACTTGTTGGTGTACATTTGAGCTGTTAAAAGGTGACAACACCACGAATATTGCGTCTCACGTGCATTTCCCTTGGTTGTAAGAAATCATCGAGTAAGCTATATACCTGTAGATGAAGGAGAGAAAAAAAATTCAAGGTGGTTTGAAATATAGAGGATGAGAGCACAAAATTTAAAGAGAACATCTTCCTGTATGAAACACAATGTGTGTTTGTGTATTTGTCTTTCCCCCATCAGAAGCACGATTTGAGTAGGCTTTTAAAGGCCAATCTTTTAACACGACTGGGTGTTCACTCTGGTCAAAAGACTCTGCGGACCCAAAAAAACCCCAAAGACCCAGATGACCCAAAAGTCTCCAAGGACCCAAAAGACTAAAAAGTCCCTGAAGTCCAAAAGACCCAGATCACCCAAAAGCTCCTGAGGACCCAAAAGATTAAAAAGTACCGAAGGACCCAGAAGACCCACAAGACCAAGAGAACCCAAAATACCCCGAGGACCCAAAATACCCCTGAGGAATTGGACCACCCAAAATATCCCGAGGATTCAAAATACCCCGAGGACCCAAAAGACCCAGAGGAATCGGAGCACCCAAAAGATCCCGAGGACCGAAAAGATCCTGAGGATCCAAAGGACCCCAAAGACCCAAATAAATGATGACTGGGTGTTCACTACGGTCTATTTTTTCAGGACAAAAAAACTTGAAAAACATTTTTCTTGGTTTCCAATTTTTTTTTTATCTCTAATACTGTGTCTGTAAAAGCCACTTGTTTAATCACAGAACTCCAACCCATCATTTTTGACCGACTTTATACTCGTCTAATATATAAATCTCAATTCGTGTTTGGTTTTTTTTTTTGTTTATATATGCTTCAAAAACTAAAAAAACTACTCAACCAAATCAAACCAAATTTTTAACATTACCTAAGGGTACCCCAAGTATGTTTTCTGTCTGGGTGGGATATCTGGGGGAGGTGGTTCAGGATGGGGGGAAGGCTCCAATGCTCTCGATGTAAATGTGTATCATATAGTGCCACCCGGTGGTTTCCGATAGAACAAATGATCTTTTCATATCAATAAATTTCAAACACCATGATAACGTGCATTGCTGTGATGTTGAAATGTGAGTGCGAATAATTCTAAATTTTTCAAAATGTTTCATTTCACTCATTTTAAGCGGAGGTTCAAACCAATACATCCCAACACTGAGCTTTACACTGAAGAGGATGTGATTTTTGCTCGTACCATAGATAAGCAGCAAAGATGGTTGATGAAGATGATGTCAGCTCACTTCCAAGCAGATGAAAGATTACCTCCAGCAAACGATAGCACGAATAGAGCCGAATGTTTGTAGGGTACAACATGTTGTATTTTGATTACCGGTAAATCCGTCAGCAAAGCTTTGGGTACTTTTGCTCGAAGTGTTATAAATAGCAATGTTACAATTATCATGCTTCCTCATTAGAAATTGTGATGCCGATGTTCCGTATTTATGTCCATCACAGCAGTTAGTGCAGTCCGCAACACATCTTCACGAAGGCACACAATTGTTAGTTCTGGTAGTTGTGCTCGGGTGGAACCCCACCTCTGGTTAATCCTCTCAACACACATTTTTCATAAGAGCATTATTTGGTGATGTTCACCAGACTCATTCTTTCCCAAGGATGGTTAGGCTCGCTTGAAGGAAACTGAATTGACTGTCGAACTTCAGGTGCTTTATTGTGACTCGTCTCGAACATGCATGGCTGACTGTTTGACGCTATTTTTTGTTTGTTTAGCAATGGCTGAATGCGGCACAATGGTCCTATGGTCCTTCATCATGTGCTGACATAACATTCTTTTTTTAATCAGTAAATCTGGCAAATGATGAATGACGAGATAACAGTTGCTTTTTAATTTCTCCGAGTTCACTTTTTTTGAACAAACACATCGAGTTTGTGTCGGAATCTTCAACCCGATGTTTTCTTTTGGACATCCATCAATTGAAAATCTGAAAAAAATACTCGTTTCGAGCTCTTGGCCGAGTTCATGGTTTTCATTTATTTATTTATCTCCATCACAGTTAGCAATGACTTAATTATGGGTAGGAATAAATCATCGATGTAATATGTCGTTTGGGCTTTTGGGGTGGGTTAGGGTGAGAAAATATAAATTGTGATAAAACAAAATAAGAAGGGTGAGCTTTTCCTCGGAGAGAAGGGATGTTAAAAGTGTGAGTTTTGGAGGTGAGAGGAGAAAAATTGGAAAAGAAAAATTGGAAAGACATCGTTCATGATGGTTCAAATCGCTCATGATTGTATATTATAATTTGTTCTTTGTCCTATAATGTCCTTGTAATCACACCGATATCTCCGTATGTCCTCATCTTACATCTGTTAGATGTCACACAAACACACACACATGTAAAAGTACTCATTTGTGGGAACTTTTACCACTTGCTGTATGTGACAGAAGCCAGATCCAGACACATTGGGCGATTCTGCATTTCATGGCGGACCTGTGGAGATGCACACGGCATTGAAACTTGGGTAAGTCAGCGAGATCTTTAACTGTCGATTGTACTTTAATAACTGCCCAGTTAATTTAGCTTTCATCACCTATTTGCCAATGTTCGTATGTCTATGTGCATCAGGAAGTTGGCCATAGCAGTGGAGATCCAGATACTCTTGCATTTAAAGCATCGGGTCAATAAATCGAAGCTCGTGCTGCGTTTCAAAGTCGTATTGTCAGCACATTGTATTATGGAGAAATATGTTCCCACGTTTGTCTATTTCAGTCAGTTTAACTCAACCCGGCAAGAGATGTGGTCCCTTCTGTTTGCCCATAAGTCGTTCGGCTATTGGCAGAAATAGCTCGAAATGTTTTTCTGACTCCTCACTGCTCCATGATTAATATGGCAGCACAGAGGTGACTTATTTTGAAAGGAATGTAAAGCCATCTTCCTGATCCTTGTGCTGACACAAAACCTGCCAGAAGGAATAGCCTTGTCGAGAGTACTTGGAATTAAAAAATAGAGATTAATTTATTTTTGTTCACCTAAGCCGCTGTAAGTGTTGGAGATCTGTGGCTCAATAATGGGACGTGCCACTTCCTTGCTTGATCTGCAGCAATGCTGGGAAGGCAATGGCAAACAACCCAGTGTAACCCTTGCCAGGAAACTGCTTTGGTAGCACCAACGCTCTGGAAAGAGTATGGTCGAGATCTTTTTTTTAAGGTCCCACAACGTCCTCAAGCTCTTGGTGCCAATCTCCAGCTCTGCTTGAAAAGAGCAACTACTTTACATCAACCTGACACTTTAACATATAGGTGTGTGTGTGTGTTTTTTTTTTTTGTTGTATATCACTGTAAGCCACTGCCCTTTCTCTCATACCAGGTTCAAAGCTGGTGTTATTAACCGAGAACGTCTTCCGGCCTTTGAGCGGACACTGTGGCGGGCTTGCCGTGGATTTGTACTTCTACGCTTCACCGCTGCTGATGACTGCCTCCAAGACCCAGTCACAGTGAGTTTGTTCTTGTTCAGTACATGAGTATCCATACGAGCAGCAATGTTGAGTACATGGCAAAAACAGGGTCCCCTTGAGGGACTATCTTGTCAGGGGAAAAAGGGTGGGGTCCATGGTAACAGTGCCTCTCCAACTGATGGAGACGCTGCTTGTCATGCCAGAAAAAAGCCAATATACGTGTTAGCTTTGAAAAAGGGTTTCTGGCATTGAGATTGTAGTATTGCATCACATGTTCATTTTCATTTGAAAATCAATGGTCGAGGCAAGAGTATGTTTTTTGAGCATTTTGTGCACGCGTCACCTTGATTCAAGGATGATCTTTGCACTGCTGGGCATTTTCTTTCCAGATTATCATGAAACATTTTAGTTTTCTCGGCAACTGCCTACGACAGTCCCTTTTCCAAATGTTTCTTATCCTGTCACCGGGAGAGATGATGCAGAGACGGATTTTCTTTTTCAATAACAAAATCAGATTATGGGGATGGAGTCAGCAAGATCAATGGGCTGGTGGAAGTGTGCTTTTTTTCCTTCTTCTCCTCCTTTCTGTGCAATTCCAGGGTGAAAAGGTCAGCAAAGATGTTTTCGTCATCTTCTTCCAAGGTGAAAAGCTGAAGAATCTCGCAAACAAAATATGTGAAGGGTAAGTTCTTTGATGAAAGTGGTACATGTTGGAAGGTTTGCCACGAGGTGTTGTTCCATTATATCACCTCGGATGGAGGACACTACTTCATCTAGAGTGCGCTGTAGATACGTATGAGTATTCCTTAACTGTCTTTACTCTTACTTTTGGATGTGCACACCTTATTTGAAAGACATCTATTTGTCTTATGTGATGACACACCTTAATTGGGGGTTGGGGGTGGGGGTGATGTTAATATAAAGAAGAGTACAGAGGAATAGAAAAAATTGACATGAAGAGTATCAGGGGATAAAGGAGTTGTATTTTGATTGATGTGTGGAGTTTATTTGTGGGAAAGATGAGGGTTGGAAAGAGGTCTTCTTCTTCTGTCTTATTTATCACAAAGGTGTGGGTTTGCATCATTCGCTGAGTGTGCGGCTGGTGGTGATGCTCACAGCTGATGCAACGACCCCTATAGGTTTGGGCAGGAATTTGATAGCTTGCCCACTCTTCGCAAAGGACACCGTGGGATCTTCAACATCCACCAACTCATGCCGGCAGATGGGATTCCCAGTTTGACGTCAATCCGAGGGAGGGCCCACACATTGATGAATCACGCTGCATGTGAAACACCGGCATGACAGTTTACAGCTTGGCCAATATTCAAACCCAGGTTGGACAACTCAGAGGCAAGTGTGCATAGCTCTTCAGGATTATTAAACGGTTTCAGAATTTGAAATGAAGCATCATGTGTGCAACATATCGTCAGACGACTGGGTTCCCTGATGGTGCAAATGCAGGATAATTTTGATGCCAGGATACCGAATTAACGGGATCCCCAGGTCACGCCGAGGATCGTTATCTCTGAGGATTAAACTGAGCAATAGGCTCTACCATGCAGGCTTTAATTACACAAATGAATCAATGTGTTTATTACCCGTGCCGAAGGAGAGGGTATTGCATTTGGGTCCATTTGTTTGTTTCTTTGTTTGTTTGTTTGTTTGTCGGTCTGTTTGTTACCCTCACCGAAGGAGAGAGTATTGTATTTGCTTTGTTACCTCTGCCACCGGAGGTTAAGGAGGTTATGTTTTCACCTCTTTCTGTCTGTTTGTTACTTGCAAAATCGAAGATTTTTCAAGTATATCGGTTCGTCGATTTTGTTATTCTGTCTGTCTGTCTGTCTGTCTGTCTGTCTGTCTGTCTGTCTGTCTCTCTATCGCCTACAGGTAACAATTTCAAATCGATCTTCACGAAACTTCACCACAGGGTAGAGTTTGTCATAAGGAAGAAGCCTATCGTTTTTGAGGTCAAAAGATCAAAAGGTCAACATAGGCCAAAGGTCAACATCTTTGGTGGTATTTCTAAAATCCTCAATTTTCATCCGATTGACTTGAAATTTGAAGAGGATTTATATTTCAGGTCACTGAATTCGACTGGCCAATTATTTTTGAGGTCAACATGGACCTAAAGGTCAACATAGGCCAAAGGTCAACAACTTTGGTGAGATTTCTAAAATCATCAATTTTCATCCGATTCACTTGAAATTTAAAGAGGATTTGTATTTCAGGTCACTGAATTCGACTAGCCAATTATTTTTTTGGGGTCAACATGGACCAAAAGGTCAACATAGGCCAAAGGTCAACAACTTTGGTGAGATTTCTAAAATCAATTTTCATCCGATTCACTTGAAATTTGAAGAAGAGTTGCAGATTTGGTCATTTAATTCAACCACCAATTATTTTGAGGTCAAATTTGTTTTTTTGGATTTTGCTAGTTTTGTGCTCTGCATGACATCTTCTTCTTGTTTGTCTGATTGTTTGTTTGTGTGCATGATATCTCAAAAAGTTGTGGATGGATTCGGACGAAACTTGCGGGACATGGGTGTGTGATAAGGAAGAATTGATTCAATTTTAGTGAAGATCTGAATACGGATCCAGATCCAATAATTTTTTTGAAGCGATTCTTCACCATTTCGAGATAGGGCTGAAATCGAAAAACAGCATGATATCTCAAAAATAGATTGGGCCTGATATGTTCTCGTGGATCAGGCATTGCGTGGCGGAGGTATGCGCTCTCGGGAATGCCCTTCTAGTTTAACCATTGTGTTTCTTCCAGAGAAATTCCACTGCCATGAGAAAAGTTTGTTCTCGATTTATTTTTGTGTTTAAACAGGCTTTTCCTTTTTAAAAGTTCTCAAAAACTCATGGAAAGAGTTGTTGAGAACTCATTGAAAGAAGTTAGTGATGTCCTCTCGAGGATTGTTGAAGGTCCTCTCGAGGGGAAACTTGAAACGTCACTACAAAGTGTCCTTGTGAACTGGCACCTGATTTGGAATGGTGTTTGATGGTGCACAAGCAAGCATCATACTTCTTTCCTTGCTATTATCCCCACTCTTCGCCATCTACAGCAACTTTGCCATTCTAACCCGATGACCATGGTCGTTTCACAATCAAACAATCCCAACTGCCTCACATCATACACTCACATCACGACTTTAAAATTGACAAAAGGTGTGGAAAGTGAGAGTGCGTGAAACGCTTTTCTTTGGAAGGGATTTTTAAGCCAAATGTTCTGACTGCTTTCATGCACTTGTGGAAATCTCACGCTGCCTTTCTCAAATATTAGTCCTTCGTGGCAGAATGTGTCGAATGTGGGGTTTACTACAGTAACTTTCCTCAATGGAGCTGTTCCTCCAATACAACTGTTATGGTGACCCCATGAGAGATTCGAAGAATGATGAACCTTCATTGGCAGATAAGATCAAATCAGACCGATTTCCATTACATCCATGATTATTAGCTCGTATGTGTATTGCATAAAAAGTGATGTTTTATGTGATTTTGTTTTTGAGAAGACAAAATATGACTTCAGTTGTTTTTTTTGTTGTGGGGGGGGGGGATGGGCCAAACGCAATGGGTGATTATCATTTCCAAAATTATTTCTGGTAACTGCAGTATTTCTGCTCTACTTAAAAATATATGTTTATCAAATTTGGCAACAGTGGGCATTGCTGTCCTCTTTTAATCCCACAGAGGTCAAAGGTCAAGCAAAAGATAATGACGGAGGGCTGTGGGTCGATGGACCAAGTGGAAGGGGAAGAGGTCGATTAAGGAAACATACAATTACTGTAACACCAATGCGTGAGAGTGGTTGAGATGCAGCACGAGAAAATGGACAGGGTTAGGTAGGGTATTAGGGTTCATGAGTAGAATGGGGGACAAAATGTGGCGGAGATGGACTGCGGTATGATGGGAGAGAAGAACGTGAAAGGACAGTCTCAGAAAGACCATTCAACGGACGAGAGGAAATTGTGGGTGTGGGTTGGTTAAAGGAATGGAGTGTGAAATCATGGTGTGCACTTGTTTTGTTATTGTAAAGTTGGAGTTTGTTGAAAGATCAAAAAATGTCGACAAGCTCACCAATTCGTCAGTTTGAAAAGCCTGTGGCATGTTGGGAGCTCGTCATATCACCATACTCCTCTTTAAACCATCCTTATTTGAGCTTCCTGTCATTAGCGAACCTCTCTCACTGTTTCCATCCATCCATCCATTGGGACCATACTCTGTGCAGAGCGTTGATGCTGCCTTGGCAGTCTCCTTGGCTATTGGGCACAATCCTGGACGGGTCGCCACTCCGACACAGTATACCAGCAAGCTGGTACTCATTTTGCCGACCTCGGAAGGATGACAGGCAGAGTCAACCCCACCTGGTATTAATTCAACAGCCGAGGGGGATTTGAACTCTCACTGTTTAGCATTCAAAATGTTCTGCAATAATGTTTCTCCCAATAATCAAGCAACGCAAATTCTGTTACAGTTTAAGCAGCTTTGCTTGATGTTTTTCCCTGCTTTCTGCTCTTCATTACTGTTAAATATAAAGCTTCTTTGTTTTCATAGCTCTTGCTGGAACCACGCAGGCCAACATTTACAGTGCAGGCAACGAGCAAGGGATTTTGTAATCAAGACAGAGCCCTATCCACTATTATCCACTATTCATGTGTTTGAAGCAGTCTTTTTGAGCTCAAATACACAGTCGTGCCTCATTGTATGAAAGTTCGAGATGACTTGATGATGTTGAATTGGTTGCTTAATTTGAAACATGAAAATGATATATTTTTTCCATGAGTAATCTGTCGGTGAGAGTGTTGTGATCTATGTTGTTGTTGTTTCGTATGTAGCCTGTGGCTACTGGTTCCATCATTTCCTGGGAGCATGGCTGTGCCGCTGATGCAGTGCCCTTGTTACCAGAACACTGGTACTCATTTCGCCGACCTCGAAAGGATGAAAGGCTGAGTCAACACACCTGCTGTTAATTCATTGAATTTGATAGGGGCTCAAACTCAAGACCCGAAGTTCTTGATGTAGCCACCTTAACCGTTAAGTCAACAGTCTCAACACCTGGCTTATTGTGATCTATGTTGGCCATGGAGGGAGGGATGCATCAGAATAAGATCTCCTAATATCGTTGCCAAATATGTTTGAGTGATTTTGCTTCCATTTTTCATAATTTATGATAATTACCTCTGATAAGGCCTGCCTGGTAGAGTGGTTGAGGGCTCAGACAATAATCTAGACTCGAGGTATGCACATTTGCCACAAAGCTGTCTCGCCTGGGTTTGAATCCCATTGCAGCTATAAACTGTCATGCCGGTGTTTCACAGGCGGGGTGATTCATCAATGTGTGTGCCGTCGCTCAGATTGATATCCAACTGGGTGTTCCATCTCCTACCATTAGTTGGCGGACGTCGCTGATCCCATGGTGTCCTTCATGAAGAGTCGGCACCCTGAACAAATTGTAAATCCTTGTCTGGACTGCAGGTCGCATGTGGTTGGGTTTTCTTGGAGGTTCCTCAATACCAGTTTACACTGCTTGCTATCTTAGAGTGTGGTTGTTGTCTGGGTAAGAGCTTCTTTACTATTATTCATTTGAGTATATTTTGTACCATAAATGTGTGGAAACAAATGCAAGTTTGTAGTCTTGTTTTTGGTAGTGTAATGGTTAGAGCGTCCGCTCCGAGTCTGGGAATTCGGCGGTTAAAACCCCGGCCGAGTCGTACCAAATGCTTTGAAAATGGTACCGGTACGTGCTGCTCCCTTGCTTTAAGTTCAGCATTTTTAAGGATAGAGAATGGACAATCCCCATTGGTTGCCATCCATGGAGAGGAGGAAATTCCTCTTGAGGAAATGCCCCACTTAGTGTGGTGAGAAAAGTGGCTCATTGTTATGACTTTGCTGGAACCCGGAGTATTCTGTGAAGTTACACTTCCCCCAAGCTCATCCATCCATCCATCCATTGGGACCATATTCTGTGCAGAGCGTTGGTGCTGCCCAAGCAGTCTCCTTGGCTATTGGGCACAATCCTGGATGGGTCGCCACTCCGACACAGGATACCAGCAAGCTGACACTCATTTTGCCAACCTCAGAAGGATGACAGGCAGAGTCAACCCCAAGTTCAGTGGTTGTGGTTGTCTGTGTGTGTGTGTGTGTGTGTGTGTGTGTGTGTGTGTGTGTGTGTGTGTGTGTGTGTGTGCGTGCGTGCGTGCGTGCGTGCGTGCGTGCGTGCGCGCGCGCGCGCGTGCGTGCATGCGCTCATGTAGCAAATCTATTACAAGCCTTAAACCTTGTATCAAAAAACAAACATCAAAAACACTCATGCATGTTATACAATGCATGTAATTTTACATATCACAGTTTACTGTGCCAGAATTTTATATTCTTAATTTATGATGCTTGAACTTTGACACAGACACACACACACACACACACACACACACACACACACACACACACACACACACACACACACACACACACACACACACACACACACACACACACACACACACACACACACATTTTATTTAGCACTACGTTTTTGCAGACCGTTGCAGAAAGTAAAGCTGACGGAGAAAATTTAATTCGGCACAGCCATTTCTATTTCACAGTAAAGCACTTCCTAATTTGGTTTCCCATTCGGGGAAAAGAAGGTGTTGGTGCAAGAAATATTCCATCGTAAGGGGTATTTGCTGGTTCAGATAAATGGCCATCATTAGGGAATGATGTATGTTTTGGGCGCACACAACTTTTGTAAGCTTGGCTCCGGGGCTGCCGTCGAATAAATGCCGATCAGGTCGTGTCCTGCAATGGAGCCGGAGGCTGTTGAACTAGGTTTAAGTGTGGCACATTCTCCTCTTGTGTTGTTGCTGTGACTGATGTTTTTAATTACTGAGGATTGTTTGCAAAAAAGCACAGCAAGACCTTGTCGGACAACTGGTTAACAAGCCCGAACTGAGCACCGAATTCCACCTTCCCAGCAGTCTTGATATGATATTTTGGATTGCCTTGAGGAGTTGAGAAACTGCAACTTTATGTTTCATTACCTCCGCCAACGAAGGTGAAGGAGGTTATGTTTTCACCCCTTTCTGTTTGTCTGTTTGTTTGTTTGTTTGTGAGCAGGATATTTCAAAACTTTGTGAACGGATCTGGATGAAATGTGCTGGGCACGTTGGGTGTGTGACAAGGATGAACTCTAGATTTTGGTGAAGATCCGGATCCAGATCCAACTACGAGAATTTTTTGAAAAGCGATTCTTCACCATTGAAAGACAAGGCCAAAAACGATATGCAGCAAAATATCTCAAAAAGTTGTGGACGGATTAGGATCAAGCTTGGTGGACACATTGGGTGTGCGGCAAGGACAAAGTAATTCAATTTTGGTGAAGATCCGAATCTGGATTCGGATGTGATAATTTTTTAAGTGATTCTTCACCATTGAGAGATTGGGCTAAAACGACATGGTACTGTCTAGCATGATATTTCAAAAATGTATTGGGCCCAATATTATGTTCTTGTAGATCAGGCATTGTGTGGTGGAGGTATGCGCTCTACAGAGTGTCCTTCTAGTTTTTCACCTGTTTGGATTCATTCAACTCTGCTTTTCACCACGATAGAGTAAACCGTAATACAACCCATTTCAGTTCACCGCAGGACGTAGACCTCCTTCGGCTCATGTTGACTGGTGTTTGATATACTCACCACGCTTGTCAAATGTGGGTTGGTGAGAGTGAATAGTAATGGGAATCAAAGCCACACCAGCCAGTGGTAAAAGAGACTAGTCTTTAACCACTCCATCAAACAACCCAATCCTTCACTATGATAAAACCCCCTGACTCAGAAATGAGACATTTTCCAAATTCCACCGAATATGTGATACCATGCCTACTTTGATAAAGGTATGGAGGTTAAACATTGTTTTGCGGTGTTGTATGATTCCTTTGGTACAATTTTCATGCTTCACTACTCCTCTGGCCAATAAAGCTCGACATTGGAGGTATAATTGCAACGGGATGCACCATTTTCCATTACTTTTGCCACCATATCGTATAACACGGACAGTCTGGATATCTGAGCGGTGTGGAATGCTGTTGGCTGATTTTGCACATTGTTTTTCCGCTCCATTGGTTGTGTGTGGCAGGTTTCGGGCCACAATGTATCCCTGTCCCGATTCCACTGCAGAACGCAGCAAAATTCTGAGCAACGTTACAACACGCCTGGAAGATCTGCGATCGGTAAGGAAGAAACCCCTCCTATTTAAACATCTTCCTGTAATAGCTATCACTCTGCTGTGCACATAGCAGGCTGCCACACCGAGATTTGCTTACTCAATAAGTCGTTCAGTGGCCTGCAAAAGTATTCACCCCCTTCCAATAATGCCACATTGAGATGAATTACGAATTATACAGAGACAATTTTTACAAATTAACTGTTATATTCATAACTGAAGAGATCAAAGAAAACATTGTTATGGTTGAAGGAGGTTATATGTTAGGAATACCTGTAAAAAACGTGTACAAATCAAAATTCACTGGTTGTAAAAGTATTCAGCCCCTTCGGTCAGTACTTGGTGGAAACACCTTTTTCAGGAATCATTGCTCCGAGTATTTTTTGGGGTAGATCTCTACCAGATTTTCACAGTGAGATGGTGAAATCTTTACCCATTCTTCACGTGAAAATTGCTCTCGTTCTACCAAGTTTGATGGGGGATCGTCGATGGACTGCAATCTTCAAGTCTCACCATAAATGGTCATTTGGGTCCAAGTCAGGACTTTGACGAAGCCACTCAAAAACAATCATTTTATTATTATTCAGCCATTCCAGTGTGGTTTTGGCTTTGTGGTTCAGATCATTTTCCTGCTGAAATGTGAATCTCCGACCCAGTTTCCGATTCATGGCTGACTCGAGCAGGTTTTCATCAAGGATTCTCCTGTACTTTGCACCACCCATAGTCTCTTCTGTCCTCACAAGTTTGTCAGTCCCTGCTGATGAAAAGCAGCCCCATGACATGATGCTGCCACCACCATACTTGACAGGAGGGATGGTGTTGATTGGGTGATGTGCAGTGGTAGGTTTGCACCAGACATAACGCTTTGAATTTAGACCATAAAGTTCAATTTTTGTCTCGTACGACCACAAAATTTTTCTGCAAACTCCACGTGAACTTTTAGATGCGTTTTTTTTTTTTTTTTAAAGTAATGGCTGATTTCTTGCCACCTGTCCAGAGAAGCCAGCTTTGTGAAGGGAACAGGATATTGTTGATTGATGAATACTGACCCCCATCTTGGACATAGAGCCTTGCAAATCTTTCAACATCGTTGGATTTACACTTACAGTGACATCCCAAACCAATTTCCTGCTTTCCTGGCTGCTGAATTTGGATGGGCGACCTGATCTGGGTAGAGTCTGGATGGTATGATACATCTTCGACTTCATAATGATGGATTTCACCGAACTCAAAGGGATAATGAGTGACTTTGAAATCATCTTATAACCCTCTCCTGAATGGTGCTTCTCCATCACCTTATGTCTGACTTCTTTGGAAAGCTTCTTGGTCTTCATGTTTGCCTTGTTAGTTGGCCAAGTGAGTGGCACCTTCAAACTCCTTAGATAAGTGGGGAGCTGAATTTTTAAGTTAAACCACCGATTACAAACAGGTGAAACCTATTACATTTAATTTGTAACCTTTTAAACAAATAATTTGCTCCTGAAGTGATTTCGGTTTAATTAGGCAAAGGGTGTGAATACTTATTGCACCAGAGAATCACCTGATTTTCAATGTTAATCAAACTTATTCACATTTTATCTGCATTTTTTTTTTTTAGCTTTATCACTTTGGAATAGTTTGTAAAGACTCTGCATATTAAGTTTGATTTGAAAGCATCATGAAATAAGCTCAGTTGGCATCAAAATGTGAAAACTTTGGAGGTGGGTGAATACTTTTGCAGGTCACTGTAGTTCATTCATGGAGATGCTGCATTGAATGATACCCTCATATTTCTAGTTACAGATACCCTGTCTGATTGCGAACTGGGAAAGCAGCTCCATGCTCCCTCCAATGGGATGCGTTCTGCTTTTACTTCATGAGATGGCAATTTTTACTTTGATTTGAGTGTTCCTGAAATGAAACTCTTGGCCAGGCAATTCGGAGTTGAGCAGATGTGGCGCCTTGTCTGAGTTCTTCTCACCTGATAACATGTGCAGACATTCCTAATGTTTGGAAAACATTGTGGAAAAATTCTCATGATTCCCTCTGCCACCGAAGGTGGATGGAGGTTATTTAAAGCATGAGTCACATTTGCTCTACGGCTAGGATACGGCGGCCATACCCCCCCCTTGAATTGACAGAAATGTGCGGCGGCCGCAGAGTTTCTGAAGTGGCCTCAGGGTGGCCCTACGCCGTATGGCTATCTTTAACAGGCTGTAGGGGTCTCCGTGGAATTAAAGCGCGGAGTTATAACTTTTTTCATTTCTAGTTTGGCCGTAGCAATTCGACATGCCGTAGCCATGACGTAGATGTGTTCCACGTCGACCGTACGTAGGGCGTATGTTGGGCTTGCGTTATTTGTGCGTTTTCCGTAGGCTCTTATCAATGAAAAATGAATTTTGCCAACCCCCAAAAAATGACTGCGGCCGCACTATCTCCACGTTCGCCTTAGGGCCCCCCTGCGGTCGCCTTGCGGGCACCTTGAGGCTACCTTGCGTCTGCCTTGAAAATTCTATGGCCGCCGCAGGGACGCCCGAAGGTCACCGTGCGACATCAAATCAAAGACCGTACGGCACCCGCACGTTTTCGGTCTCCACAATTTCTAAATACACCGTGCGGCTCCCCAAAAAATAAAAACATATGTGACTCCTACATTGTGTGACCGTGGAAATACTGCGGCCGCCGTATAATTGCTCGTGGCCGTAGATTTTTTAGACCCTACGGCCGCCAAGCCAAATGTGACTGAAGCATAACCACCCTTGTTTGTTTGTTTGTTTGTCTGTGAGCAGGATATCTCATGAAGTTATTGACGGATTTGGAGGAAACTGTGTGGAGAGGTTGGGTGTGTGACAATGACTAATGGATTCGATTTTGATGGAGATTAAGAACTGGACACGATAATTTTTTTAAGTGATTCTTCACCATTGAGAAATAGGGCCAAAAACAATATACAGCATATCTCAATATCTCAAAAAGTTGGAGACAGATTGAGACAAAACTTGGTGGACAGGTTGTGTAGGTGACAAAAGAAGCAGATTAGATTTTGCTTAAGGTCCGGATGCAGATTTGGTTATCGTCTGACCTATCAGTGGATACGAACCATAAACTGTTCAGCCTGGTGCAGGTATGCTCTCTACTGAGTGCCGTTCGAGTTTAGACATGGTGCATTGCATCCCACGATGGCAGATAATTATAATCTGCAAAGTTAGCAAAGGAGCTCGTTCATTATATTCCAAATTCGAGCTTCCTGTGATGATGGTGGTGGTGGTAGTTGTTGTTAAAATGGCATTTGTACAAGAACATGATATCCTTGGACTTGTGTCATTCATTTTCTTTTGACCATGGTTACGTTATTAGCACTCTTTTGTTGAAATGAATTTGTTTTGTTTTGTATTTTTGGAGCCAGATTTTGGATATCATTTTCATTCTGAACATCCTGGAGTTTGGCAGTTATTTGTAAAATGGATAGTTTATGGGTTATCTGATCTGACCTGGCAAGAAACATTCTCTTATAAAAGAGCTGAAGCAATTTCTTGGGCCTGAAGTACTCAGATTGTGGTTTTCCATCATCTTCCAAGCAAAATTACAATAAAGGATTACACAATGAAGAGAAGGTCTTGCTGGGTGAAGGCTAGCGTCGATTTGTGTCGGTGGACAGGTAGAACAATGGATGAAATCTATCAACAGAACGCTGATCAAGGTATGCTAACCTACATGGAAAGCAAGAAGAAGCTGACATTTAGGGTGGTAATCTCTTTTGCTCTGATGAACGGTTAACATCTGAAATGTCAGCTTTTCCTTGCTTCCCATGGTGGTCGGTTTATGGTTAGCATACCTTAAGAAACTTTCTGTTGATTTCATCAAAAGCAATATCGACTTTGGTTGAGCTCTGGCAGCGTGGCCTCATTTTTTGACAAACATTTGCAAGTTCAACATCCACAAGCGATTGCTACCTAAAGATGTTTCCTCAAGATGGGGGGGGGGGAAGGGATGTGGTGGTGGAGGGGGGGGGGAGGGACAGTGGTCTATTTTATTACATGACCCTCTGCTCAAGATGCGTCAGGATGATTGTGTAAACTACAGAGTTCAAAGAACACCTTACTCTGCACATTCTTGAGAAAAAAAAATGACATGGGCAGAGTCTGCGAGTAGCAAATTTGATTGGTGGATACGATGTAAAATGCCGTAATATTTTGGCCAAGTACAGCTGAAAGAAAGCTTTTGAAAGTGCCAGGAAGGCGATTTGTGTTTTACATGTTCAAGTACAGTACTGAATATAATTCAATTAGAATAAAATAAAGATTTTAATGGTCGAAGAAAAACTTTTTTTCAGAGGTTTACTGCTGTTGTGGCTGCTCGATGTTCCAAAACGGGGACAGGAGGAACTAACTGCCTTTGATGCAGCACCTTTTTTAATCACCTTATTTAACACGTTACATTCGTTTTTCTTGTCCTTTGTGTCCTTTATGACGTCACTAAAAACAGGATAGTTTCCTGTTTGGAATGATTTTCAATTTTGCTTCACTGTCAGACAGGCAGACTAAAAAATAATCTCACTCCACTCTGCGTATACACGATCGGGATCCTCAATCATAAACTGACATTTGTAGACAGACAGACAGGCAGACAGACAAAGTAAACCAATTTATTAACCTCGCTTTTCCCTTCGTGTGTGTGAGGATACATTTTCAGATTTTGTTTAATCAAGAAATGAACTCGTACAAGACGGTTCAGAGACATATACACTATAACTGCTCTGCACTACATATTAATGCTTGTATGTTATGAAATCTAATTGCATTCAGGCTGTGGTTGCGGACATTGGCCATTCAGGTTATAAAGCAGGCAAACCGAAAACAACGACAATACATTTATCTGTGCTACACACAGGAAACATCTTTGGTGAAGTGTTTGCTTTCTGCATGGAATATGGCATCAATTGCTTCAAACAGCAGCCCATACAACAGCAATCCACTCTGTTTTCAAAGAAAGAGCCTTTTATTGCATATGACGTCGAGCTTCGTGGAAGAGCTGGAAGACAGAAAAGAACAGCTATAAGTGGGGGGGGACACACCATGAACAGGGCAAAGGGACTCTCGGAGAAGAATCGGTGAGGGGTAGAATGCTGGAAGAAAGCTGAAGCACAATAAGTAAAGGGGTTGAAAGAACAGGGAGGAGAACCTGGTGAGGAAAGAGCATGCTGCTCCTCAACATGAAAGAGCAAGTCCTAAAGCCCTGAATGCTCCTCTTTGTTATTTTGGCCTTCTCCACATCAATCGATGACGGAGTCCATTGAACACTCAAATTCAAGGTTGTTTTTTTTTTGTCGGTGCAAGGCATCTTGATTCACAACAGATATAATGTTGATTAAAAAGGTCACGTCTGTTGTTTTGAATAAATCGGTTAGCCCGGCCCATAATTTTTTTTCCGTTCAGAAACCTATCCGGGTGCCGGGCTCAGGATACGATGATGAATCCGGACGGCCAAAAGCAAGTACGTGTTACTGTGTCTTTACTCTCACTGAGCGGGATGAAAGTGTATTTGCTGAATATGAAAAGGGATAAAAGAAAGGCTCATTTCATGATTAATGAATATAATGTGATAGATTTTCATGGCGAGTTTGAACATTTGAATAAACATGCAAAACAAAACAGCTGTGACCATCTCTCACGAATGCGCACAAGTCAGGTGGTGAAGTCAGTTGTGAGGGTGGTTGACAAAAAATCGCCATTTTGAACACACAATTGGGTTGCCAGGGGTTTCCTGCTTATTTGCTGCTACTTTTTTTGTTAGTTGCTCTCCGGTGTACAGAAAGTCCAAAACCCTTTTCTGGCTCAGCGGGCTTTCTGGTCAAGACCGATATGCTGCCCATTCAAGCTCGTTCTGGCTCTGACAAAAAGAATATTCTTTTCATTGTACATCTGGCAAGAAAGCCAACCAAACACAATATGAGGAGTCAGCAGATGGTTTGCAGCTGTCCTCTAGAGGCATGCCTGGCAATTGGCCTTATCCCAAAGTCATTATCTGAACTAGTTTATGGCCAACACTGCATTGAATGTGAAATGTAAACCGTGTAAGTTTAGGTTCCAAGGAACCTCTTCTCATTACTATGGAAATGAATGGAGGTTTACACGAGGTCGCCTGCATATCACGTGAACATCCTGGAAACATTAAAGAACAGGCCTCATTGACCCGAGCCTATCATATGCGATTTAAATTGATTGACGGATCATAAAGAGAGGCCATTGAGGTCAGGAAGGCGAGTTTTACCATTGTTGAGAGTAAACTACCAGTAATTAAGTTAAGTGGGAGCTGAATGGCCCTATTTTAGTAAGTATCTGTAAAACAACTCCCGTCACAGTACACTGGCAGTGGAGTGGAATGATGTCCAGCTGTCTGTCTTGTTTTTAAAGATCCCATGGTGTTTTTTTTTTTTTTCGCAAGACCTTTGATCTGCACGAATGCCATTGCAGAACCCATCACAAGATCAACCCAAATTGTGTTGAGATGGGAAGTTAAAATAAGATATCGATTTTAAAGTGTACCTTAAGGATGAACACAAAGTAAAGACAATGCAGGAACAATGAATGGGCCAGGCATCCACTTCTTGGCCTTAGTTTTGTTTTTGTGTACCTGTTAAATGACCCCAAGAGAAAACGATGGCTCCTTTCTTAAGTGATCTGGAAATGTAAAGTCACACCATTTTAATTGATTATTAAACTTTCCTAAATGTCATACATCCGTCGAATATGAGCAAAAGGTGCCCTGCTTGTGATGTTTCGAGCATTTGAATTTCTGTGTGATGGCAGCAGCTGAGGCTTGACGAGCCTTTCTAGCTGTCTCTTGTCAAAGCTATATCTCGTGACGAAAGAAACTTTTCACCTTCATTTTGCAACCATGAATGCACTCTTGACAACTGTCACCTTGGAACAGCACAATCACTATATCCTTCAACTGTGCACTTGCTCAACAACGGTGTGCTATTGTGCCCCTTTAAAATGCTGTTACATCTTTGCCTTTTCCACATTGGTGCAGAAGCGTTTCCATGGAAACTGTGCAGCTTTATTTAGCT
>NC_140963.1:36998064-37028064 GCF_056783735.1 Eptatretus burgeri | reverse complement strand
AAAAAAGGTGAGATTCTGTGAGGAGAAAAGTACTCGCAGCTGGTCGGTCCTCGTTCTTGGGAGAGAAAGCTGGATCGCGACAGACAGACAGACAGACAGACGAGAAGCTGGTCCTTGTCGACACCAAAAAGCTTGTCTGGGGCAGAGGTTTGCGCAGGGCGTGTGAAGAGAGGGAGTGACCCCGTGGTGCCGAGGAGGGCAGTGTGGAAAGGCCAGAATGCAGTTTTGTTCGTGGGGAGCTGCTGGACACTGGGACCCAGCAGAAGCGGAGCGGGCTACTTGCCATCGCATATCTTGCATGCTGGAGAAGACTTTCCCACTAGGTCTGGACACCTTAGAGACGCACGTGACTGCACATCCTATCACATTGCCACTCCACTGCCTATCTTCCCCATCCTTTCCCCCCATTCTCGAGTATATTTGGTCTAGCGCAGCCCCGCTGGGCTGTGTGAGTTGAGGGAAAAAAAGAATCGACCCTACCTTTATTTTCTTTTCTTTTCTTTTCAAGTTCTTCTTCTCATCTTCTTCTCTGTTGATTTGAATGATGGCCATGTGTCCCTTCTGTAAGTAAGATTGTACAAGAAAGAATATGTGTATGGTTAAATCTGCTCTTGTGTGCCTTTTGCTTTCTTTGCTGTAGATACATGCTTTTAAATAATTTTTTGTGTATGTAAATAAATAGTTGTTTGTTGTTATTTCCAGTCTGTCTTGGTTGGCTTTTCCGTCAATAGTCCGACAGTGTACAAGGATAGTTAGACGGAATGTTGTACCCCACCTGATTTGCTCTGTTTGCCGGAGCTGCACCTATCTGTTCCGGTTGGCAAAAGATCACCAAGTGTGGCACCAAGGACGTGGCCTCTAGTTATGTTGCCATGCCAATAGAAAAGCTTCACAGAAACATTGAAGCATAATCATGCTCGGCCCATAGTCTAAGTCAAGTGGCTACGACTGTAAGCCATTGGACCGTGGAGTTATCTGTGGTCGGTGGCCTCAGGACCGGGTGTTCGGGAGAAATTTGAGTGCTTCCCCACATGGTGAACCCCGTACCGTAACAATATATTCAGTGTGGCTGACAATTGTATTAGCAGGAAATGACAGAAAATCGACAACTTTCAGTCTCATCCACGGGTATTTGTCATATTTTTCTATCTCCGTGAGTCAATTCTTCATTCAGGAACAAAATTATGGCTAACCATTTTGAAATTGCCACTGTTTTGTCGAAATGCTGAAAATTATGTGTCCGTCGAGCCGAACCGAATCACTGTAAACACACCCACAACGCATGCGCAAAATGCCTCATTTAGCATTCATGTCATATTTGAAAGTCACTTCTTGAGTTCTTGCGCAGAAAAGCAAAATGGAAAGGATAGTTCAGAGGAGTTATAGTCAGGTTAGGGGAGAGGCGAGTGAAGTTACATTTTTGGGGCATATGGAGGTGGGAGGGGATCAGGGTGGTTGTATCATCAAAATTAGGGTTGGGGGAAAACAAATTCTGCCCTCTACGCATAAATAATAATGATTTGAAGGTTCTGAGAACAAAAGAGTGACTCATGGTGGAGTGGGTGAAGTCATTGTGTGTGGTTTTTTTTTTTATCCCCACGGCCACTTAGTGGAAATTTTCTCATTGCAACAGAGTGCCAACCTTTTTACAAGGAATTTTTTATGCACAGTAGGAGGCCATTCAGCCCATAATGCCTACACCACACCAATACCAGATAGAATAAATCCGTCAATACCCCTTCCCTTCGTGTGTAGCCTTTTGGCTGCTACACAGGTCCTCATTTTGCCAACCTCGGAAGGATGACAGGCTGAGTGAACATCCTGGTGTTAATTCAGCAGCTAACGGGGTTTGAACTCAGGACCATCAGATCCCAATCCACCTCCCGACCCACTAAGCCAACACCATGACCTGTTCATGATCAGTTCTTAGCTACATAAACGTTCACGACTTGTCGACACCATGCTGCTCCGTCATTAGTATGGGTTCCACCACCTTGCAGTAAATAGTTTAGAAACGTTTTAATTACATTGACTGTTATTATTTTGCTTCCTCTGAAATTGCTCTTTGAAGTCATCCATTCCAGAAAAGATAAAAACGTCAAAGATACGAGATGGCAAATTGCATTAGCATTAGTTCCTTTTGCTCTTCGGATGTTTCATAACCATAAAGTCAGCAATGGTCTCGACTTAGCGATTATGTTTCCCAATTGTTTTCTTTTGATAGTTGTTTCTCCGACACTGCCATTGGCCCAAGGATTGGAAGAGTTTGAAAGTTTATTTCTCCAAATGCCTTTTTGATGAGTTTAAAGTTTGTTTTTCTTTCTCTGTGCACTCATTTGTCCATGCGGCAGATTGTGCTCATTTGCTGAGTTTTCCATTTTATCATTTTTTTTTTAATTCGAGACATATTTCTGTCTTACTTTGCAGCACACAGTTCATGCTTATTACTAAAATATGCAATTTGGCATCTGTCTGTCATTTGTCTGTCTGACTTTTTTTGACTGCGATACATTCAGTCGTTACTTATCCAATCGCAACCAAACTTGACAGGAGGACGAAGGGTCGCACAATGGAGGTTGCAGCGATTTAACTTCCCCCATCCCCAAAGGAGGGTGCATCTTACACGAACTCCATGTTGATGTGTATAATACAGGTTATCATGGTTTTCATGGGGCACACCTTCCGGACGTAAAAATTCTTGTAACCACAAACAGTTCAGTCAATTCTGGCCAACGTACAATTACATTTTTAAACAGTCACTATTAAACTGAAAGAGGTTTCGAGGAAACTCGAAGTGATTAAGTCATTCTGCACTTATCGCGTCCCCCTCAGATGAATGGATCAGAGCCGTCTCAACTTACTCGGCCTTTGGATAAGCGGCAACGATATTTAGCGAACAAAGCTGCTTACATGAATCTTTATGCATGAATGATGGAGGTTGGAGCGATTGAACCTACCCCCCTTCCCAAGGGGATGTTCCGCATTGGGGGAAGTCTGTGTTTAGGTGTATATCCGTGTTAAGATAGCTAATGGTGGCGTTCTTCCAAGGCCGTTTCCCATGTTGCTCGCCCCACCACCGACACCCTCACAGAAGTAAATTATATTTTTGGGAATTGGTACGATTTACAAATCTCCGTCATCAGGAGAATAATTGAGTAACATATTGTTACATTTTGGGAAAGAGAGCGTGTGTGTGTGTGTGTGTGTGTGTGTGTGTGTGTGTGTGTGTGTGTGTGTGTGTGTGTGTGTGTGTGTGTGTGTGTGTGTGTGTGTGTGTGTCCGATACCTGAGAGCAGATAGGAATGTATAGAGTGGCATAGTTTGTGTGCAGGAAGTTAGCCAATCTCGATGTAATAGGTCGGGAAACGTCAGCTTAAGGAATGTTTTGTTTGAATGCGCACCATGCAGGGGGTGGTGCATGGTAATAATTATTTAGTGATTATGGTGAACCAAATTGTGTGTATAACGTCAATGTAAACCTCGACCTGGGGCACCGAGAGATAGAGAGAGAGGGAGGAGAGAGAGAGAGAGAGAGAGAGAGAGAGAGAGAGAGAGAGAGAGAGAGAGAGAGAGAGAGAGAGAGAGAGAGAGAGAGAGAGAGAGAGAGAGAGAGAGAGAGAGAGAGAGAGAGAGAGAGAGAGAGAGAGAGAGAGAGAGAGAGAGAGAGAGAGAGAGAGAGAGAGAGAGAGAGAGAGAGAGAGAGAGAGAGAGAGAGAGAGAGAGAGAGAGAGAGAGAGAGAGAGAGAGAGAGAGAGAGAGAGAGAGAGAGAGAGAGAGAGAGAGAGAGAGAGAGAGAGAGAGAGAGAGAGAGAGAGAGAGAGAGAGAGAGAGAGAGAGAGAGAGAGAGAGAGAGAGAGAGAGAGAGAGAGAGAGAGAGAGAGAGAGAGAGAGAGAGAGAGAGAGAGAGAGAGAGAGAGAGAGAGAGAGAGAGAGAGAGAGAGAGAGAGAGAGAGAGAGAGAGAGAGAGAGAGAGAGAGAGAGAGAGAGAGAGAGAGAGAGAGAGAGAGAGAGAGAGAGAGAGAGAGAGAGAGAGAGAGAGAGAGAGAGAGAGAGAGAGAGAGAGAGAGAGAGAGAGAGAGAGAGAGAGAGAGAGAGAGAGAGAGTGAGGGGATGAGCATTTGTCGCTTCCAAAAGGGGGGGGGGGAGCTTGGATCTCCTATAGGGAGGCGGAGTTTTTCGTTGCCAAGGGAGGAGAGGGAGGAGCCAAATCAAGAGGTCAGGTGAGTTTGAGGCGAACAGGACGTGAAGGGAATCGACTCTGAGGAAAAAGATGACTGTCAAGTTCTGAGAGAGTTTTGAGGAGTTCGTCCTGCCTGGCTGCCTCTGCCTGTTTTCGGCACCCTGTGTCCATTTGTCAACCTGCCCATGTGCTACGTCTCCTCATCATCCTGGTCATTGTCTCCTCATCGCCCACTCATCACCAGCTTGTCCCCTCTACCACCAGAGTTGAGTCCCCTAGTGTTTGTCCCTTTCCCGTCCATTATTGAATCTGGTGTGTGGCGCCATCGTTTTTATTCACATTGTAGATAATTATTTATTATTGATTCCGTATCCCCCCCCCCTTTCTTTCTCATCCCAACCCGTCGTCGTCTCCTCGTGATCACGATCCCTGGTTCTTTTTATTGCGGTCCGGGAATAAACCCGTTGGTTTTAAAATCTGTAAGGTTTTCGTGCTTCTCCTCACGACCCACATGCACATTGGCTACCATAATTCGCTATGTTGTCTGAGGGAGTAAAATACCAGTTTGGCTCATCCATCCAGCATCGGTGTTAACTGACTTGGACACTGCAATATTATATCGATCCAACAGGAGAATGATTTGAGTAACATATCATAGTGACCTGATCTAACAAAATGTAATGCCTTGCACAGTCTGATCCTTCCAATGACCTGATCTACCATGTAATAATGTCATACACGGTCTGATCCTGTCCATGATCTGATCTAACATGTTATAATGTCAAAGGGCGGAGGAGCTCCTTGTGAGTCAACGGCCAACCATATCCAATGCCCAACTGTGTCTGCGGACATCCTCCTGCAGTTGAGTTACTTTTTTTGAGGCAGTTGTTGACAGGATTTGCACTCCGGCCACCGTAAAACACTTCATTCTGCAAAACGCACAAAAAAAAAACCGCAAAGAAAACTGAAAACCCAGTCCGTGGCTGTACCTTCTGTGCTGCTACCCCTCGCAGGGCAGCTCACCAGATGACAGGATTGGGGCAAAGCCTTCGGGACCACCATTCCTTGATGATAAGAGGAAAAGCACGGGGTAAACTTCCAGGGTCAGATTGCGGTGGTGTGTGGTGGAGTGGTGTTGAGGTGTTGTCCACCAGACGGCGGTCTCCTTGGGTTAACATGAGGCAGCTCCTTCAGGTGGGTGCCTGGAATGTCCTTTCACAAAAAGAGGATGATCACCTGTCTCTATTATCATCTGAGTTCAAACATTTGAACATCTTTATTGCAGCACTCTCTGAGGTTCGGAGACCGGATAGTGGCGAGATCATGGTGGGTGGTTCCACCTACTATTGGCCTGGTCACTCTGATGGTTAACATGCCCAAGGAGTTCCTATAGTTGTGTCCAATAAGCTGACTCAAATGATAATTGAGGTAACACCAGTCAACAAGCATATTATGAAACTAAGGATTTGTCACTGCTTGGGTATCGTTTCCCTGGTCCCTGCATATGCTCTGACTGAGGCAAGTGATCTCAATGTGAAGGAGGCAATCTATGCCACGCTCGAGTCTGTGGTTGATCAGTGCCCCAGGCGAGATATTCTTCTCATCTTGGGGGATTTCAATGCATTGACTGGAACTGATAGGGATGGTTATGAGACGTGTGTTGGTTCCTATGGGTCTGGAGCTGTGAACCAGAATCGCACAAAGTTCCTTGACTTTGCAAGAAGTCATAGACTTGTGGTGGCTGGTTCATGGTTTCAGTGCCCACAGGCTCATCACTGGACTTGGTATTCCAACGCTGGTGGTGCGGCAAAGGAGATTGACCATGTGCTCATTGATGGTCACTGGAGGATGATCCAGAACTGCAGGGTCTACCGGAGTGCTCAGTTCCTCAATACCGAGCACAGGCTTGTAGCAACTCTGAAGTTGCAGCTTAAATCTGGTAGAATGGTACCATCCCAGCCTACACTGGATGTTGGCAAGCTCAAGGATGAGATGTAGCTGAGGAGTTTGCGAACAGGCTGACTGGGATTTTGGGGGTTTGGGTGCTTTGCAAAATCTTGAATATTTGTGGAGTGCCTTCAAGACCATCATCCTTGATGTTGCTGGTTGATGTCTTGGAACTCACCGAAGGGCGAAGAAGAATTTTGTCTCGAGTGACACTGGATATCATTTATCAGTGTCACAGGTCCAGGCTGAATGGCAGAGCTGAGCTGTTCAGGGAGTTGAGGCGTAAAACTGCACGTGCACAAAGGGTGGACAAGGAATCCTGTGTGCGAGGAATCTGTGAGGGGGTAGAGCATCACCTGTGGTGAAGTGATTCTCATCCTGCTTACAGGGGAATTCACGCATTGCATTCCTCCAAGCCCATCCCTCAGTGGACTGCATTTATAGCTGAAGTTGGTCGGCTCTTGACAGAGGAGTCTGATGTGAAGGCTCGCTGGGATGGTTACTTTGAGCGGTTGTACCAGGCTGACCCACCAGCTGTTGAGTTGGATGTCACGGGTGTTACTATCCCTATTGCTGACCCTCCAATCAACTGTGATCCACCTTCACTTGTGGAAACACAGGCTGTGGTGAAATGGTTGAAATGGGGTCAAGCTCCTTGGATGTGTGGCATCCATGCTGAACTCCTCAAGGCTGGTGGAAATGTTGCACTCATGTTGTTACTTGTAGTTCTGTGCTCTGCCCGAAACACAGGCATCATCCCAATGGACTGTAAGAGGAGCCTCTCTGGAAAGGGAAGGGTGATCGCCAAGTCTGCAACAACTACCGAGGGTGGCACTGCCCTCAGTGCAGGGCAAGGTCTTTGCTTGGATAATTATTGATAGGGTTCACCACCATTTGCTTGAGCACTATTTCCCAGAGCAGTAAGGCTTTACACCAAAGAGGTCAACGATTGACTGTATCCTTGCTCTTGGGGTCCTCACCGAACACAGCCAAGAGTTTGGCAGCGGCTGCTTGTATCCAATGTTGATTTCTGCAAATTCAATGAATCAGGCCACCTTCTGGAGGATTCATGGGGTGCCACCAAAACTGGTCAATTTGTTGTCTGAACTATACTCTGGTACTTAGAGTGCTGTGAGATGTGGTGATACCATATCTGACTTATTTCCAGTATGACGAGAATTCATCAGGGGTGTATACTTGCCCCCACACTTTTCAGCATATGTATGGGCTGGATTCTGGGGAGGATGTCAGAGAGATCAAGCTGTGGTGCATCATTTAGGAATGTCAAGATCTTTGACCTTGATTTCGCAGACTATGCAGTCATCTTTGCGGAGACTCGGGATATCCTTTCAGGGGCCCTTTCGGTGCTGAATGAGGAGTCGGAGCCGCTGGGATTATGGGTTTCCTGGTTCAAAACTATGATCCAGGCATTCAATGCCATCTTGGATGCTGCTATCTTGTCTTTATCTATTTGTGGTGAGAATCTTGAGGTCATGGAGAGATTTACTTTCCTTGGCAGTGATATTCATGTCTCCGCTGGCTGTGAGCCAGAGGTCAATAGACATCTGGGTCGGGCATGTGGAGTCATGGATTAACTGGATCATGGGATGTGGTTCTCATTGTACCTGTGAAGGAGGACGAAAGTCTGAGTCTTCAGGTCCTTGGTGCGTCCAGTCTTCCTCTTTGGATGTGAGACTTGGACCCTGACCAGGGATCTGAGATGGATACTTAACTTCTTCAATACCAGGTCTCTTCAGAGAATCCTTGGCTCCCGCTGCTCAGACTTTGTGTTCAATGAGCGGTTGCTGAGAGAGACTCAAATGAGATTTGTTACCTGCATAGTCCTTGAGCGTCAGCTGCAGCTGTATGGACATGTGGCTCGTTTTCCTGATGCTGAACAGATTCTCTCCGCAAGGGAGCCCCATGAGTGGAGTAGGCCAACTGGCCTACTATGTGCCTTGTGGTTGCAACAGGTTGATCGGCGTCGCGAGATGATGGGGATGGGCCAGGAATCTGTCTGGGGGAATGGCCAGACGGAGGCCCCTTGAGTACCGGCAGAAAGTGGACGCAGTGATGTACTGCTCCGACACATGCTCCCATACTTGACCTGACCTGACCATTTGTTCCTTTCAATGATCTTATCTAACATATTACAATGTCATGCATCATCTAATCCTTCCAATGACCTGATCTAACATGTTATCATGTCATGCACGGTCTGATCCTTCCAATGACCTAATCCACCATATTATGTCATGCATGGTCTGATCCTTCCAATGACCTGATCCACCATATTATGTCATGCACGGTCTGATCCTTCCAATGACTGATCCACCATATTATGTCATGGATGGTCTGATCCTTCCAATGACCTGATCCACCATATTATGTCATGCATGGTCTGATCCTTCCAATGACCTGATCCACCATATTACGTCATGCATGGTTTGATCCTTCCAATGACCTGATCCACCATATGTCATGCATGGTCTGATCCTTCCAATGACCTGATCCACCATATTATGTCATGCATGGTCTGATCCTTCCAATGACCTGATCTAACATGTTATCATGTCATGCATGGTCTGATCCTTCCAATGACCTGATCCACCATATTATGTCATGCATGGTCTGATCCTTCCAATGACCTGATCCACCATATTATGTCATGCACATAATAACATGGTGGATCAGGTCATTGGATGGATCAGACCGTGCATGACATAACATGCAATCCTTCCAATGACCTGATCTAACATGTTATCATGTCATGCATGGTCTGATCCTTCCAATGACCTGATCTAACATGTTATCGTGTCATGCATGGTCTGATCCTTCCAATGACCTGATCCACCATGTTATAATGTCATGCATGGTCTGATCCTTCCAATGACCTGATCCACCATATTATGTCATGCATGGTCTGATCCTTCCAATGAACTGATCTACCATGTTATCATGTCATGCATGGTCTGGTCCTTCCAATGACCTGATCTAACATGTTATCATGTCATGCACGGTCTGATCATTCCAATGACCTGATCCACTATGTTATCATGTCATGCACAGTCTGATCCTTTAAATCACCTTATCAACTTGTTATAATGTCATGCACGGTCTGATCCTGCCAATGATCTGATCCACCATATTATGTCATGCATGGTCTGATCCACCATGTTATCATGTCATGCACGGTCTGATCATTCCAATGACCTGATCCACCATGTTGTCATGTCATGCACGGTCTGATCCTGCCATTGACCTGATCCATCATGTTATCATGTCATACACGGTCTGATCATTCCAATGACCTGATCCACCATGTTATCATGTCATGCACGGTCTGATCCTTTAAATCACCTTATCAACTTGTTATAATGTCATGCACGGTCTGATCCTGCCAATGATCTGATCCACCATATTCTGTCATGCATGGTCTGATCCTTTCAATGATCTGATCTAACATATATAATGTCATGCATGGTCTGATTCTTTCAATGACCTGATGCTTACACTCTGATGCTTTAGACTGGACTGCAAAAAACAAAACAAAACAAAACAGTCATTCCCATGTTTTAAGGTCTTTCCACCTTGGAAAAACACCACGTTAAGGTGTGTATATATAGCAGCTTTAGCACGGTTGCATGTAATCATTGCATTTTTGAAAGGCTGCTTCCAACAACAAAAGTAAAGGCCCGGTCACACCTTGACGTTTTAGCCAACGTATGCCGATTTTTGAATTTTTTTTCTAAAACGCTGGCACACGTTGAATACGTTATGGGTAAGTTTTGATAACATTGAGAGCACGCTGAAAAACACTGCCATACGTCGTTGTACGCTGGCTTTAAACGTTGTACTTTTTGGTTATACTCAAATTTTTTCAAGCTTGAAATTTCACGACGTATGCCGGCGTATGACTCACACGTTCCGCTACGCTGGCCACAAGTTGTATGCACGGTCTGCGATCGTTGACAGACGTCAACACATGCTACTTGTAAGTTAATCATAAGTTGAGATACGCCGAGGTAATGTTTAGCGTACCTGAAACCTATTTCTAACCTATGATTAACGTGTTGTTGGCACGTTACGCGATCGTTGCCACACATCGACAGACGTTACTTTTAAGTTACTCATAGGCTGAAAGACGTCGGTATAATGGATCGTCCTTGCGTCAGCGTCCACGGCCACGGCCAGGACACTTATTTGCAGCATTCTTCAAACTTTTCTTGGGCATGACGAGGATGTTCACACTTCGATGTCGAGCTTGGCTATGATTCCAATTGTCCATCGGCAGCGTCTATTTAAAATAGTCGAGTTTGAGCGTTTTAACACGTTCAGAAGAAATGCTTAAAATTTCAAAACCCCAGCGTCAAAAAACAAAGGCGAGTGACAGCAATTTAAATCGTTCATTGTAAACAATGAAAATAGTTGAGTGGTACCGTTTAAAAGTCGTTGAGTGTAAAAAATCGAATTGTTGAATGCAAGCGTCTACTTTCAATAGTGGGGTTTGAGCGATTTAGCACGTTCAATAGAAACGATTAAAATTTCCGAGCGCCAGCGTCAAAAAACAAAGGCGAGTGACAGCAATTTAAATCGTTCATTGTAAACAATGAAAATAGCTGAGTGGTACTGTTTAAAAGTCGTTGAGTGTAAAAAAAAATCCAATTGTTGAGCGCAAGCGTCTACTTTCAATAGTGGAGATGCAGCCATTTAAATCGTTGAGTGGCAGCCTATGAATAGCAAACCCTACGTCACCGGCAAAGATAAACTGCCGCACGATATGGATAAATTAGGCTATCGTTGGGCATAGTTTGTGAACGCCGGCTTCACGATAATTATTCGTTGGTATACCGTATCTATAAGTTATCGAAGCGCTCTATGCACATTATTAGTTCATTGTGCATTTGTCCAACCCGTTATGAATAGACCTAAATCGTAAAAACAAGCTATAGCTCATTGTTGAAAAAGCCCCATAAAAAAATTAGCCGCGAAGAACTTCGAACAATGGTGATAAGATGTCTCCTACCCGTGGACATGCGGACGCAAGGACGATCCATCATAACCCACACCTTCCCCCTCACACTCACCTACTACTGTCAACATGAACAAACTACTACTAATACTAATACTAATACTAATACTGATACTGATACTGATACTGATACTGCTGACATGGACATCGACTCAAAAAGGACTCGAAAACACTGTTGGGTTCCCCTTTTATGCGCAGCATTTTTATATACCAATTCCCAAAACCGCTGGGAACACGTCTTTATATGGCAGTTGTAAGCTAGAAACACGTTAATTTATTTTTTTTTGTCGACCGGAAGACGTCATTGGAATACGTCTACATACGTCGATGTGTGTTGGGACTACGTAAAGAATTGGTTCAAAGCACGTCAAACATAAGTTAGAAATAAGTTTCGCGTAAAAAATACATTACCGCGACGTGTTTCGACTCATGAGTAGCTTATAAGTAGCCTTTGTGGACGTGTGTAAGCGTCCACATATCGTGTGTAAAACTTATCCCCATCGCATGCGGAACGTGTGTCATACGCCAAGTACGTCGTAAAATTTTGAACATGTTTAAAATTTCTTGACGTACTCTACTTACTACGACGTATGATAGCGTACTTTAGCGTTCTACTCACGTATACCAAACTTACTCATACCGTATTTGACGTGCCCCACCGTTTTAGACACATTTTTCTTAGGTCGGCATACGCTGGCAAGATCGCCAAGGTGTGACCGCGATGTTGTCACTTCCATTTCTACGGCAGTTATGATTCGAATCGTTGTGCATCAGCCTTTTAATCGGCTACGTCACGACATCGTCGGCGATGCGTGCAACGCGCTATGCCTAAGTTAGACGATCGTTGGGCATCGGTTGTGTAGGCCGACAACAGGTTCAGCATTCGTTGGTATAAGTTATCTATAACACAACGAAACGTTCTGTGTCCGTTACCAATGCATTATACATAAGACCAAGTCGCTATGAATACGTCCGAATCTTTAAAAAAAAAACATCAAAAGTTCAACGTAAGCCAGCGTTTTACATACATTTTAATACGTTGCCATCGCTGGCTAAAACGTCAAGGTGTGACCGGGCCTTAACACCAAGTTTCGTCCGAATCCGTCCACAATTTTATGAGATATCCTGTGCACAAACAAACAGACAGACAGACAGAAAGGGGGTGAAAACATAACCTCCTTCACCTTCGTTGGCAGAGGTAATTATAATAGCATAATAATACTAACATTATTATAAAATAATAATAACCAGCCGAAACCCCGTCACATACGGATTCCGTTCCATGAGCCCAATATGACAACCAGTGGTGGCTCTTGTAAGAGCCGGATCCCAGTCGAATGTACTCCATGGCCTTACCGAATGAGGCCGACAAAACGTCCTTGTGCACGACATTTTTGGTGTACACTACTTCTTGTGAAGAAGTCCCCTGATTTGTGCACATATCTACTTTTACGTACACCGTGTCAAAACTTCTCAGGTCACAGTACCGATAAAAACGTGACGCGACCGCGAGGAGGAGCACAAAATTGGTCCTTCAGTATTAATATATAGATATAAACACAAGTAATAGTAAAAAATAATTGGCAATAATAATGATAATAACATGACTCCCCTTGCCACTCCTGTCGTGATCGGGTGTACTAGTACTTGTAAACATGCTAATTAGAAGAGATCCGGTATCCAAACAAAGAGTGGATATAAAATGTAGGAGGAACAAATATCAAAAGAAAACAAATGGGAAACATTCTTAGCACTTGTTAGACGAGCTTTGTTGGAATGTGTACTTTGGCCGTGGGACCAAGGTGCACGTCTCTAGGTTTGTTATAATGTTTGATTTTCTTACCTTTTTCACTAAAAAAGGCATGCTGTCACAAGACCACTGAGCCAGGAATTATTTTTGGATTTTTGGATTCTAGCATTGGGTGGGCTGGCATTGTCCAAAAAAGGCTTCTCAAAACGATGTAGCCTGGCAAATACAATGTGTGGCAGCTGACGCTGCTTTTTGCAGTGGGTGGTTCAATGTGTTTCACAGACTGCATCTCGCTTGTCAGCCAAAATAATTACAATGACTCACTATAAATGTGCTTGTTTATGAAATAATAGCTGGAATTTCAAAAGTTTTCCCATTTTCATTTGTTTTAGTGTAGATAAACTCTGAGTAAGCAAATCAAAGAATAGGCAAGACCTGAATCAAAGTGTTAAAACAAAATCTACTTTATGTGAAGTCGATTAAATTTATTTTGATATATTACGCAATGGTTGCATAAAATGGGGAAGTAAATTAAAATATGTTGACGTTTCATTTTTAAAATTAATTCTGCATTGGGAAGATAGTAAATATTTGAAACCAAATATGGAATTTAGGAATCTCGATATTTTAAATTGAAAACATGAGTCGGTCCAAATTGTCAAGATATGCAGGACCCCACACGATGCGTGTCCCAGATAATCCAAACCAAGAGTGGATCAACTTTTAATTGACAACATCAATAAATGTGGAAAGCTGTGTAAGTAGTGAACTTTTGTAAAAAATCAAGGAAAATCCCTTGATGTGCTACCCACAGTGATTGGCCAAATGTAATTAGCAGCAATACATCAAAAGAACAAGGATCTAGACAGAAGGAAGACTGATGATATCAAATTAATTTAGTCTTCATTATCAGCTCATCTATTTTGGGGCAACACCACTCAATGCTCATAAGAATTCATACCCTGAGAATGCTGTACACGGCTTGCCGGGTCCCTTCAAATTAACATATTTACAAGTAAGAATGAACTGTGTTTTGCAAACTTTATCCACCCATGCACTGATAAGTGTGTGTGTGGGACAGAAACTTCTAAATTGATCACTTGGTGCTTTACATCACAAAAACTTCACACTGTGGTCCAGCAAGGCAAAATATGGTTAAATAGTAAGTACCAGAAATAATTTTCAGGTGTACAGCGGCCTATCCCGAATGTTCCACCCCAGTGCGAGCACGCTAAAACTTGCGTCTATTTCGGCCCTCATGCCCATTATTGCTCAACATGACATTTGGAACAGATTACAGGGGAGGAATATTAAAAAGGTGATTCGGGGAGAAGCAGTTTTTAGACACAAACATGAAGAAGAGGAGATGACAAGCTTTCTAAGCGTAAGCGATTATCGATGCATATTCATATTACAGTTCATTTACATCACTCTTTTGCTAAAATATGCAATAAAGGAAATCACGATTGTAAGCGATACATATTTAATACCTAAAAGTCATTTCTGCAACAATATTTATACTCGTACGCTGATATATTGACAAACAAAATATCGCTCAAAAACCAGTGAGCTATGAGATCGTGTCTTTGCACCACCCATTGAACATGCATCTGGACTGCTTCGAGTGTGCCATGTCTAATAATGTTGAGATAAATATTTTATCAGTACGTCACAGACAGTATACGTGTGGTCCTCTAAGCTTTGGCTTAAGCTCATGTTTTCTTCCTGATGATGCCGGAAAGCAAAAATGTCTCCAACAGTGACGCACTGTGGAATACCCATGAGCTTGTACACTTCCCCGAAGGAGTTGTTGCTTTTCATGGGAGTTCTCTCAAGATTGGTGAATTCGCTTTGCTTAGGTTTTTTTTTCTCATTTGCTTCATCTTCCCATTAGATGCTCAATCCTATTTGATGTTAATGATGATGGTGTTGAAGTGTTGCTAATCCAGATGAGACATCCTGCTGCTGCTGCGCCTTATGTATTGCATGGTATCCAGCAGTGTTTGAGGTTATCTGGTATAAGACTCCTTCACTGTTGCGAGACCAATCACCATGTGTAACATCGGATATTGCCACGCAGACCCTGACCAACAGGATTTGCCTGTCACACACCATGGTGTCTGTGGCCCACACAAGCCGATTTGGAGAGGCTGCCAGGACGATGACATATTAAAAACCATTGTTAAGCTGCATCTGCTTTGTCAGCTTGCACAAAGCCGGAAGAGCTTATATATTCCTTGTTATAGTTATTCGAGGTTGTCCTGTAAGTTCTGTATTTTAAAGCGATCTGCCTAGTTGGAGTTGACGAATACAACCTAAATTGTGCTTCACACTAAGTTATTTGGATAAACTTTAAAATATCCTGGTTTTGTCGAATCGTGCTTCTGTTTAAGAGATAAATGTTAATGTCAGAGCACGTGGCATCAAGGGACATAGTATTGCCGTTTTACCAGCCTGTGCTTGTACACAAATCTGATTTTACTCTTTCATCTCGTGATCAAACATCCAGTCATATATATATATATATCTATATATATATATATATATATATATATATATATATATATATATATATATATATATATATATATATATCTATATATATATATATATATATCTATATATATATATATATCTATATATATATATATATATATATATATATATATATATATATATATATATATATATATATATATATATATATATATTGTTGCGGATTCGCGCCCGCCGGCGTGCCGACGGCCACGTAACTCGAATCGCGGCACGTCGCCCACCGGACGGACAATCCAGTCGTGACCCTCTCGGACTAACGCCGGGAACCAGTCACGGGTGGACCTTTCGGTCTCACCGCGATCGAGCCAATCAGCCCCCGCGTGGGATAGGGTTGCTCGCCAAATTCGACCTACCTAAGTACCCACACGGAGGGTAGACCGGGCGATCGCACCTCGCTGCAGGTCGACTTCGGACACGGGCCACTTAAGCGACCCGTTCCGTACTATCGGGATAACCGAGCGGTGTTATCGTCGACCTCGACGGTTCGATTAATTATCGGGCGTATTCAGCCCACTACCAACCCTTTACGTGAAGCAAGATGAGGATTCAATGAAAGAAATGACGAAGCGAAGCGGGAAACAGTTCAACACAAAGCACATTTATTCGCGACGAACGGAAAGCACACATATTCAATTCCACCAAAAGCACACAGAAAAGACACAATGCAATTTACACAAAAAGCAAATATAAAAGAGAAGACACAATGCAGAGCTAATACCGACTACCGAGCACACGGCAACACTTATACAATTCTACTTCACAGACGGCGCCGACAACACATACCCAAAACCAAGGAAAAGAATACCCTCAAGGATGAGGCGGGCCTGAGGCCGAGACCGGGTCGGCCTACCCGTCTGGTGATGAGACGCGGAGCGGCGATGGTGCCTCAACTCCGCGGGCCTCGCGGACAGTGTCTGGTAGGGGGTGGGAAAGGGGCCCCCTTGGTCGCACTATCTCAGCGCGGGGGGAAACAGGAGGGGGTTGCTGATGCTCGGGGTATAGAGGATTCTTATTGTCCCGCGACGAGCGTCTCCACCTCGGCCAGGTCGCGCTGTCGGCCTCCCTGGGTGCAGCTCCCTGCACGACGCGAGCACCCCCTCGTCTGCCCTCGCCGCCTCTCCACTGCTCCGTCCCCTCCGCTCCGACTCCAACGCCCACGACGACGACCAGCTCCTTCTTGCCAACTCCACCGCCCGCGAAGTCTTGACTCTCTGTTCCCTCTCGACTCTCCTACTCTCCTACTCTACTGGTCTGACGAACACGGTCCTTTTATCAGCCCCGTAGCTTCGCCCTCTCATCTTTGACCCCCTCCCTTCGACCTTTCACCTCGCTCCCCATTGGCCCGAGAAAAAGTGGGCGTGAATGCTTTTTGATCCATAAATTTGCATATATCGATCGCCCTCCAACGCCCTGGGGCGGGGCCACCCGCCCCTCACTCACCGATTGGACGGCAAAAAGTGGGCGTGTGTCGTTTTTGATCCGTTTTTGAAGCACAAAATCCGTGATTTTGTACACGCTGTTCGGCGCGCGCCCTGCACGAGTCCAACACCGGTACCCACAGGCGGCGCAAGAACGGTGGCGATGCGACGGTTGCGAGGTGTGACGTGAAGGTCGTGGCGGTTGTGGTGAAGCGGCGTTGTGGTTGGTGGTTGATGTTGTGACTGGTGGTAACAATGGCGGTTGGTCCAAATTAAAGATAGTAAAAGAAAAACGGCTATCCTGAAGAGTCGCAGCACGCATAAATGACATGTATTCCCACTAGACAACGGGTTTGGGCCTTACACATGTACTTACCGAGATACCTCACCTAAGGGACCTGAATGGTGGTTTGCAAATTTGGTAACCACAACAATATATATATATATATATATATATATATATATATATATATATATATATATATATATATATATATATATTCATTCTTTCTTCAATAAAAGCTTACAGGGTAGGGGATGGGTGGAAGCACCCACTGCATCCCTTTATTGCAATCATTGAAGCCAAGTAACGTGGCATGGATAGGCTGGAAAAGACACGTTTACTTTTATTACTACTATTTTTCAAGCAAGATTTTATTTCATATCACGTTAACCGGAGAGTTTTTATTCCATTATGGAAATATTAAGAGATATGTTACAGCATAACCCAGATTGTCTCTTGAAGCTGATTCTGTCTTGTTGCTGATGCTTGATGTCACTGACGCTTAAAATGCCATGTTTGTACACTTCCCTTCAGGGTTGTTCTCTTTGGAGATGTCTGTTCTCACATGATGAAGTGTATTGATGAGCTCTGTGAGCCCAAGTTGATAATAAAGATCCCTTAAATATTGGGAATGGAAAAAGGACCCATGATTTTCCAAGGCAAGGGTTGCTTTCCTAACCTTTTGAATGTTCCTGGAAGTCTTTTGAGCTTCCACGTCATTGATTCCTGCATGGTTTCTGGATTCCAGTGGTAAATCCATCTTTCATACCCATTCGACAAGGTGTGCATTAATATAGAGCTGGATTAGGATTCAAGAGTGCAAGCAGCTCATAACACAGCACTGTGCAAGTTGGTGACAGTGCTGTGCATTCATGCTTCAAGGGACCAAGAAGTCTGACAATATGAACCATGGCAGTTCATTGTAGATGACTGAATGCATTTTCCACATACCGTGGCATCCTTCAAAACTCCCATCCTCCGATATTTGAGAACCGTCGCTTCAACCATTGTTGTTCTTTCAGGAGGGACATCTTTAAAAGTCTGACGGTCATCTTCACTGATGCATTGCCTCTGTTGATGGCAATATGGCGTAATTATCCCAAATAGTAGATTCATTCTTTTGTTGCATCATCTGAAGGAGCATGTCTGTGCCACTGATGCAGTGTCCAGTTGCATAGGGCAGGGATTTAGAATTTGGCCAGGGTGATGGAGACAATTGCTGACTCTTTGTGAAAGCCACCGTGTAATCTGACATCCATCACAAGCAACCAATGCTGGCAGATGGATCTCCAGCTTAATAGCCCGTCCAATGGATAGTACACTCATTGCCGCATCACTCCACCTGTGAAGTACATAATCATGCTGGGAATGAAACCCAGACGGTATTATGCAAAGGTATGGTCTTGGAGCTAACCTACAAGCTCTAAATGGTAGATATAAAGTGTACTGGGCCTAAAATAAATAAATAAAATATGTAAATGCTGTGGCATTATTTAAAATAGAGAGTAAAATAATTGACCCTTCATTAAATGTACCTTCTGACGCATTCCCATGTTTGACATCACACAAGTCTAATGCTTTATATGTTCACACACATGCTATACTCTTGAAATAAAGTGCAGAGCTTGAAATTGTACACTTTCAGCAAGAACAAACCCATATATACTGTATATATATATATATATATATATATATATATATATATATATATATATATATATATATATATATATATATATATATATATATATCATGCTATTTACCAAAGCTTTTCTCAGATCAAAAGGGGAAAAAAATCAAAGAAGAAATCTTCGTATTCCAGCCACGCGTTGCTCTAATCGACCCGGCACCATGAAACAAATGCACTGCGCGAATCGCTTTGAATTTCCACCGGCGAGTTCATATTATAACCTGAAAACGGAATTTGCGTTTGCAAAGTCCGTGCAGTTTTGCCATCGTGTAAATAATTCACACGAGCAATTTTAATTATTTATATTTATACTTTGCAATCTGTCTTCTTCTCTTTTGTTTTGTTTCTGTTTTTTGTTTGCAAGTAAGTACGTGTGCAGTAATATAGTGCTGCTTGATTATCATGTAATTATGTTTGTGTGGGATTATTGCACCTTGCTTTGTTTCTTGATAATTGAACCAATAGTGTACTGTATCGAGTTTTGGGACGAGTTCTATCAAGAAAACCAATGTGCTGTCGATACCATGGAAGAAAACGGTTTTATTCTGTTTTCACACGAATAATAATAATGTTTAATCAAGGCATGCATTTTTAATGTCATCGTTCTGATTTTGGTCCTAATGCCCCAGGATGGTGCGTTGTGCATATTTTTTGGATGTAATCTGAATTTACTTTACAATGAACTGTGATGCAAATTTGGAGGAGTATAATACATATAGCATGCTCCCGGCACAGGTGCATTACCGAAAAGAACGACAGCTTTAATTGTTTTGTTTTCCTTTTCCACCTTATCGCTGTTTTGAGAATAATACGACATCTTTTCAGCTGTAGGGCAGCTATTTAAATACTGCTAGAATGCTTCTCTTTAATTCTAATATGACGCTGAGAGAAGCAGGAAAGCATTTGCTGGACAACTTCCAATAATAAATTAACTTCCCGTTAAAGTTCTTTATTGGTGGCTTTTCGGTGTAATTTTGGGTTGGTTGCATGTGTTTTTCACTGTCTCTCCTCCAGTCTTCCTCCCTATGTTCTCTCAACCCTCTAATGCTCCTTTCACATCCAGGATGCACACATTCTTTCAGTGACTCTCTCCTGGTTAAATGTCCAAAGTCTCAAAACTTTATGCCCATCTTCCCTTTTATTTCTTCTCTCCCCCCTCCCCATTTGTGGAACCACCTTCCTGAGGCTCTTCAATCCCACTCTTTGTTACAAGGCATAATGCAGGTGGTGCACTACCATTTCGATCAATCGGATCAATCCCCCCCCCCCAAGCCAACTCTCTTTTTGCAGGTTACTGTGTTTCCTCCCTTCCTCTCTCTTTCTCTGTTCGTACCCTTCTGACACAGGTCGGATAATGGGCCAGACCCCAGGTCGTGGATGCCTTTTTGCCACCCTCAGTTGTGGAACCTAATTCTGGAATTCTATTTTCTTCAACAAAATCTCGATTTGTAGAAGAGCGGGGTGACAGAGGGTAAAAAGGCAACAAACTGACAGTTGGAAATCAAATGTATGAATAGGAAAAGTGGAGACAGGTGAAGGTGGGAAACGCAGTAACCTGCACGGAACAGAGTTGGGTTCGATTATAGTTAATGGGGCGAGAAAGGATGGCTGTCGGGATAAGGGATGACAGGAGGTGGTCGTGTTTTTAAACCCTGGAGGAAAGTGTGATTTGAACCATCTCTGGAAGGCAGTTCCAAAATTAGAGAAATGAGGAACAAAAGATGGGTGGCACGATTGGATTTTGGAAGTTTAACCACGATTAAGTGACTGGAAGTGCATGTGCTTCTTGGAGTTACAGCAGAGGGTCAGAGGACTGAGAAAGCAGAGCAAGCTCGACCAGAGAAAGAAGGAATTTAAAAACAGAGAGGCTGCAGACCTGTTGGTTAGATGAGAGCAATCAGCTTTGTGCTTTGTCTTCATCATTTACGATGTCTGGTGCATTGAGCATTTTAAAGAACTTTTTGTTGAATGTCGAGAGCTTGTTGTGAAAATGTTTTTGTTATCCAAGGCAAAGGCCAAAGTCAAATTGTTATTCATATGTTTTGCCAAGTTTTTATTAATTTTTTCAATATATAAGTAGATGTAATTTTGGTTTATCTTCCTTGTGCCATTAGGCCCATAAGGCTGCTGAAGCAGTTTTTTAAGGCCCTGTCACACCTTGACGATTTAGCCAGCGTATGCCTGACATATGCAAAATTTGGCTAAAACGCTGGCACACGTTGAATACGTTATGGGTAAGTTTGTATACGTTAAGAGCATGCTGGTATACGTCGTAGTATGCTTTTTTTTTGTAGTACGCTGGCATACGTCGTAGTACGCCGAGGTGTTAGACAAATTTTCCATGCTTGAAATTTGTCGACGTATGCCAGCATATGACTCACACGTTCCGCATACGCTTGGCCATAAGTTGTAGGCACGTTACGCGATCGTTGACACACGTCGACACACGTTACTTGTACGTTACTCATAAGTCGAAACACGTCGAGGTAATGTTTAGCGTACCCGAAACTTATTTCTAACCTATGAGTAACGTGTTGTAGGCACGTTACGCGATCGTTGACACACGTGGACACATGTTACTTGTACGTTACTCATAAGTCGAAACACGTCAAGGTAATTGTTAGCGTCAGTGTTCCAGTCTCCCTGGTTTTTTTAAATTTTTTATTTTTTCTTCGGTATGACGGTGATGTTGACACTTCAATTTCTAGTGCGGTTATGATATAATATAATTAATAGGCTGCCGCTCAACGATTTAAATCATAACCGCACAAGAAATTTAAGTGTCAACATCACCGTCATACCGAAGAAAAAAAACAAAAAACAAAACAAAACAGGGAGTCTGGAACACTGACGCTAACCATTACTTCGACGTGTTTCGACTTATGAGTAACGTACAAGTAATGTGTGTTGACGTGTGTCAACGTTCGCGTTACGTGCCTTCCAACTTGTGCCAGCGTATGCGGAACGTGTGTCATATGCCGAGTACGTCGAGAAATTTTAAATATGCTGAAAATTTCTCGACGTACTCGGCGTATGACGACGTATGCCAGCGTACTACGACGTATGCCAGCGTGCTCTTAACGTATACAAAAGTTAAGGCCCAGTCACACCTTGACGTTTTTGGCAGCTCATGCCGATTTTTGAAAAATTTGTCAAACGTTGGCACACGTCGAATACGTAATGGGTAAGTTTTGGAAACATTGAGAGCACGCTGAAAAACACTGCCATACGTCGTCGTACACTGGCTTTCATCGTTGTACTTTGCGGTTGTCCTCAAATTTTAGCATGCTTGAAATTTTACGACTTATGCCAGCATATGACTCCAGTTCCACTACGCTGGCCAGAAGTTGTCGGCATGTTATGCGATCGTTGACACATGCTACTTGTAAGTTAATCATAAGTCGAAACACGTCGAGGTAATGTTTAGCGTACCTGAAACTTATTTCTAACCTATGAGTAACGTGTTGTAGGCACGTTACGCGATCGTTGACACACGTCTACACACGTTACTTGTAGTTACTAACAAGTCAAAACACGTCAAGGTAATGGTTAGCGTCAGTGTTCCAGACTCCCTGTTTTTTTACTTCTCCGGTATGACAGTGATGTTGACACTTAGATTTCCAGTGCAGTTATGATTTAAATCGTTGAGCGGCAGCCTATTAATAATATTATATTATAACCGCACTAGAAATCGAAGTGTCAACATCAACGTCATACGGAAGCAAAAAAAAAACAAAAACAGGGTGTCTGGAACACTGACGTTAACCATTACCTCGACATGTTTCGACTTATGAGTAACTTACAAGTAACTTTTGTCGACGTGTGCCAACGATCGCATATCGTGCGTACAACTTATTCCCATCGTATGCGGAACGTGTGAGGCATACCGCAAGTAAGTCATAAAATTTTTAACACGTTTAAAATTTCAAGACGTACTCCACTTACTACGACGTATGATAGCGTACTTTAGCGTTCTATTCACGTATACCAAACTTACCCATACCGTATTCGACGTGCGCCAGCGTTTTAGACGCATTTTTTCAGAGGTCGGCATACGCTGGCAAGATCGCCAAGGTGTGACTGCGGTGTTAACACTTCCATTTCTCCGGCGGTTATGATTTGAATCATTGTGCGGCAGCCTTTTAATAGGCTACGCCACGTGATCATTGGCGATACGTGCAGCACGCCATGCATAAGTTAGACCATCGGCATAGGTTGTAAACGCCGACAACACGCTCAGCATTCGTTGGTATAAGTTATCTACATGTGATTGAAACGTTCTGTGTACGTTACTAATACGTTATTCATACGTCCAACACGTTATTATACGCCCAAAACTTAAAAAAAACATCAATAGTTCAGCGTATGCCAGCGTTTTACATACATTTTGATACCTTGCCATATGCTGACTACAACGTCAAGGTGTGACAGGGCCCTTAGCAAGGGGTTACAATCCTGGACAGGTCACCACTCTGATGCAGGATACTTGCCTGTTAAGTGAGTGTTTAGGATTTGGAATTTGTTCAGGGTCCCAGTGATGGGGCACCTACTCTTAATGAATGACACCATGTGATTTATTTATTTATTTATTTTTAACATCCACTGACTAATAGCAGTAGATGGGACATCTAGTTTTAACATCCATCTGAGGGACAGCACACACATTGATTAATCACCCTGCCTGCGAAACACCACGATGACAGCTTATGGCTGGGTCGGGATTCAAATCGAGGCTTGACTGCTCAGAGGTGCGTTTGCATGCATCTTGGCCATCATTCCAGCCTCAATCATAATACTCTCAAGTAAAACGTTTTCTGCATCAGATTGCTCATCGAAGTTTATATAAAACGTAGGAGGTGAGTGTAGACTTGTTTTTTTGTTTTTTTTTCTGTTCGCTCTTGCACCAACGAAAAAATTTCTTCAAGCCATGGTATGAGTTTTTAATCATACTTATGTTCACATATTCTTACCCTGCTGAGTTAAAGAATGATTTGTAAACCTGCTTGGATTGTGTAATTGCAAAGCTGTTTTTCTCATCATAAATGATTATTATAGTGTATTGGAATGCAGACAGAGCATTGCACTCCAAATAGCTTTCAATACATTTAGCTTATCATTGAAGGCCTTGTGGATCACTTCCTAAGGTGTGTGTGTGTGTGTGTGTGTGCGCGTGTGTGTGTGCGTGTGTGTGTGTGTGCGTGCGCATGCTGTACAGAACAAGCTATGACGTGATTGTGGAACAAACGAGACAAAACGCCCATAAAATAGACATTAACACCATCATCGTAATGGCAATTTGGTATAATAATTATTAGACCTCATTATATCAGTCCTCTGTCTTATAGTAGCTGCTTTGTGGTCTGCATGCTCAATAGAAGATAATTATAATGAGAGCATAAAAGATAATAGATTTGATAAAATTCACAGAGAATGCATGATTAAGGGGTTGTTCAAACTAAATGATAAAGTTCGTGATTGCAGCGATAGCGAAACACTGATACATGTTCACGTTTTATGGCACGGGTTGATGTCACAATCCGAGCACTCTCATTGCTATGATGCAATCCCAGGCTCAAATCTTCTTACCTCTATTGTTTTGTCTCTATTTCCTGATTCTTCAATGGATTTGTAAATGCTGTAGACTGTAAGTGGATAAATATAAATTAATAACAGGAGCGACAGACGTTGTGATTTTAATTATATAATTTTTTTGGAATGACGTTGCTGCTCTTTAATTGTGTGTGGCATTAACAAAAGTTCAATAGTTTTAGAGATTATACAATAGTCTGAGGAACAAGATGCAATTTGCGAAGAAACGCTGTAGTTTGTAGTTTTATTTTTAGACATAGAGGTGTATATATGTATAACGAGTAAGATTTTTTGGGGGAATTTTATTGACATTTTAAAAAACTTTTACAACCATGAGACTCAGTGTTGTTTCTCAAATAGTGTCCCAAATAATTGAGGAGTCGAGGTGCATTGAAAGTAACTTTGTGAACAGAAACCATCACACGTTGAATCAACTTTGCACACATACTGTTGTTGGATTCTTAAAAAAAAACACCCTGAGATTTGCAGTCTGGTCTGACTTCGTTTTCATGCTGAAACTACACAGATGCAACTTGCAAACAGTTGTCATGGAGAGGTCCATCCATCTATCCATCTATCCATTGGGACCATACTCTGTGCAGAGCGTTGGTGCTGCCTAAGCAGTCTCCTTGAGTATTGGGCACAATCCTGGATGGGTCTTCACGCCCACTTTTTGAGTCGCCACTCCAACACAGGATACCAGCAAGCTGGCACTCATTTTGCCTACCTCAGAAGAATGGCAGGCAGAGTCAACCCATCCATCCATCCATTAGGACCATACTCTGTGCAGAGCGTTGGTGCCGCCGAAGCAGTCTCCTTGGCTATTGGGAACAATCCTGGACGGGTCGCCACTCCGACACAGTATACCAGCATGCTGGCACTCGTTTTGCCGACCTCGGAAGGATGACAGGCAGAGTCAACCCCACCTGGTGTTAATTCAACAGCTGAGCGGGATTTGAACTCAGGACCCGAGGATCCCAAGCCCACCACCCTAACCATAAATCAGACACCAGGCACATATATATATATATATATATATATATATATATATATATATATATATATATATATATATATATATATATATATATATATATATATATATATATATATATATATATATATATATATATATATATATATATATATATATTGTCGCGGATTCGCGCCCGCCGGCGTGCGAGCGGCCACGTAACTCGAATCGCGGCACGTCGCCCACCGGACGGACAATCCCGTCGTGACCCTCTCGGACTAACGCCGGGAACTAGTCACGGGTGGGCCTTTCGGCCTCACCACGATCGTGCCAATCGGCCCCCCGCGTGGGATAGGGTTGCTCGCCAAATTCGACCTACCGAAGTATCCACACGGAGGGCAGACCGGGCGATCGCACCTCGCCGCAGGTCGACTTCGGACACGGGCCACTTTAAGCGACCCGTTCCGTACTATCGGGATAACCCAGCGGTGTTATCGTCAACCTCGACGGTTCGATTAAGTATTGGGCGTATTTAGCCCACGACCAACCCTTTAGGTGAAGTAAGATGTAGATTCAATAAAAGAAAAGACGAAGCGAAACGGGAAAAACAGTTCAACATAAAGCACATTTATTCCGCGGCAAACGGAAAGCACACATATACAATTTCAACAATTATGCACCAAAAGCAAATGTAAAAGTAACACGACAATTCTGCACAAAAAGCAAATGCAACAAAAGAAACACAATGCAAATCTACTACCGACTACCGAGCACACGGCAACACTTATACAGTTTTACTTCACAGACGGCGCCGACAACACATATACTCCAAAGCAAAAGAAAAAGGGGGCCACCCTCAACGATAAGGGGGCAGACGGGCCTGGGGCCGAGACCGCGTCGAGCCCACCCGTCTGGTGATGAGCCGCAAAATGGCGGCAGCGCCCCGACTCCACGGGCCTCGCTGGCACTGCCTGGAATGGGGTGGGAACGGGGCCCCCTTCTCACACTATCTCAGTGCGGGGGGAAACAGGAGGGGGTTGTTGATGCTCGGGGGAATGAGGATATCTGGCTGACTTGGGTCCCGCGATGAGCGACTCCACTGCGACCTCGGTCGCGTTACCGGCCTCCCCTCTCCGCAGCTCCCCGACTCTGACCCGAGCGCAGACCTCCACAAAGATTCTTGTCTTCTCCAGCCTCTCCGGACTCCGACAGACACTCTCTCGACTGCTTTCGCCGCCGCCACAACTCTCCAACTCTTTCCTCCTCTCAACTCTTCAACTCTTCCCAACTGCCTCCTCTTCTCAACTCCCTCCAACTGCGTCCAACTCCTTGATTCGCTCCGCGCTCGGCGCTTTATAGTGCGACAGGAGAAATCATATGCAGATTTTTGGATCAGGAACGGCTCGGGGGCGGAGCCACGCTCCCCATTGGACAGAGGAAAAGTGGGCGTGAATCATTCTTGATACGCGAATCTGCATATAGCGATTATACTCCGACGCGCCTGGAGGCGGGGCCAAATCGCCCCAGGCTCGCTGATAGGACGGAACAGAAGTGGGCGTGAATCATTCTTGATCCGATTTCTCGGAAAGGCTGGTGTTTTTGCACCCGCTGCTCGGTGCACGCCCTGTACGAGTCCAGGATCGGTGCCCACAAGCGGCGCGGGAATGGCGGTGATGCGATGGTTGCGAGAGCGAGATGTGACGGTAAATGTCGTGGCTGTTGGCGTTGCTGTTGTTGTGAAGCGGCGTTGCGGTTGGTGGTTGGTGTGTGAAAGCGGTTGTGGAGAAGGTGGATGTTGTGAAGGCGGTTCTGGAGAAGGTGGCTGGAGAAGAATGTATGAATGTATATATATATATATATATATATATATATATATATATATATATATATATATATATATATATATATACATATACATATACATATATATACACATATATATATATATATATATATATATATATATATATATATATATATATATATATATATATATACAGTCAAAGCTCGTTACTATGCCACCCGTCGGGACCGAGCAAAAGTGGCATAGTAGCGAGAGTGGCATAGTAACGAGATTTTGTAAAAACGGCCTTATTTTCTCAAGTTACCCATCTGTAGTTAATCTTTAGACAAAATTTATTCCAGCAAGTAAAAGGCACGACTGTTGAATAAGCTAAGCGGACGGAGAACATACACACACTAACAGAGTTCACACACTAACATATGGCATGGCGAGAAATTCACGACACACAAAGCTTTCAAGAATCGTCGGCTGGCGCATCTTCTTTTGGCGGATCTCGTGCATCTCGTTGTCTAGCCGATCGCACGCTTGCATCACACCGGGCTTCCCGCTTCTCTGCTGCATGAACTTCCGGACGGTGCTACAAGCGCGCTGGGCTTCCTCGAACGGAACGATTTCCTCCTCGACAGTTACCTCGTCATCTTCGCTTTCCACCGGCTCCTCACTGCACAGAATCTCCTCCGCAATCTCCTCCAGCGTGAAATACCCGCCAGTCGCGAGGCGCTCGTCTGCTTCGAGAAAGTCAGACAGCTCGATCTCCTCGTTCTCCTGCATCTTTTCCTCGGCAGGCAGAGCTTCCCAGATGTCGGGCAGCTCCGCATCCTGTGGCTCAGTTTGGATCTCCTCTTCGATGAACTTGGCCTTCGCGAAACAGTTCCTGATCGTCGACTTGCCGACCTGCTCCCAAGCACGCCGGGCGACGTGTAGAGCGTCGAGCAACGTGAACTTGAACTCCTTTCCCTCATCTATGGCCTCAAGCCAGCGGCATAGCAGGAGCTTCTTGTAGTGGCGCTTGAGGTTCTCTATGATTCCCTGATCCATTGGTTGCGAATTGGCTGTCGTGTTGGGTGGGAAGAAGACCAGTTGGATGTTGTTCAGCTCGAGCTCGGGAGGGTGGCCAGAGAAGTTATCGAGACAGACCAGCACTCTGCGTCCCTGCTGGCCGAGTCGTCCATCCCACGCATGCAACATCTCCTCGAAAAGCTCCGCCGTCATCCACGCCTTCAAGTTCGCCTTGTACTTGACCGGGATCTCTTTGTTCTTGAAGGCACGGGGTTTCTTGGAATTGCCAATCACCAGAAGAGGGAACTTCTCGCTGCCGCTCATGTTTGCCCCAACCAGAAGAGTGATCCTTTGCTTGCTTTTCTTTCCTCCAGTACACCGCTCTCCCCTGAAAGCCATGGTCTTGTTCGGAAGCAGCTGCCAGAAGAGTCCAGTCTCGTCCAGGTTGAAGACGTCGTCTGCGGAGAACTGCCCGAGTAAGGGCCGGAGAACCTGTTGTTGCCACTCAAGAAGGGATTGCGAATCCACCGCTCCAGCTTCGCCCTGCACTGTCTTGAACGTGATGCCGTGGCGCTTCTTGAAATTGCCCAACCAACCGTCGCTCGCCATGAAGTCTGGGATGTGCATCAGCTCGGCCAGTTTCATCGCCTTCTCCTTGATCAGATCGCCGCTGACAGGCACATTCTGTCCTCTTGATTGCTTCAGCCACATGAGCACTCCCTCATCAAGCTTCGGGTCGTGAGCCTGCGACAACTTCATGCGCTTCGATGGAAATCCAGCTTTGATTGCAGCCTCGATTGCATCCTTCTTGCTGAGAATGCCCTTCACGGTGGTTCTCTTAACTTCGACGCCCCATTTCTTGCTAATCTCCCTGGCCAACTTGGACTGATTCGGCTCCTTCTTCGCGGCATCGATGATCTCCTTCTTCTCCTTCAGCGTAAAGTCGGTTCGTTTGCGTTTCTGAGCTGACATTATGGACTGAATTTGAAAAAAAATGATGTCACTGTTGTACGTGTGCCTGCGTGTCTGTGTGTGTGCTCGCGCTTTTTTGTGTCTCGTTGTGCGTGTTGTGATTGGCTTGTTGTGGCTGGCATCGGGGAGAAGAATCGCGTGTTTTGACACAGTCTGACTATGCGCGTACGTATTGAGTTATGTTGTGCACAGCTGGACTGTAGTTCGTCGCTTCGCCTTTGGATGTGAGTGTGATAATTGAGCACTGCGCAATACAGACTTTTTTCACGACTCGTGCCTTTTAACAGTCACACAGTAGTGGCATGGTAGCGAGAGTAGGGGGTGGCATTGTAAATTTATTTTGTATTGAATTTTGTCGGGACCGAGAAAAAGTGGTATAATAGCGAGAGTGGCATAGAAGCGAGGTGGCATAGTAACGAGCTTTGACTGTATATATATATGTATTGTCGCGGATTCGCGCCCGCCGGCGTGCGGACGGCCACGTAACTCGAATCGCGGCACGTCGCCCACCGGACGGACAATCCAGTCGTGACCCTCTCGGACTAACGCCGGGAACCAGTCACGGGTGGACCTTTCGGTCTCACCGCGATCGAGCCAATCGGCCCCCGCGTGGGATAGGGTTGCTCGCCAAATTCGACCTACCTAAGTACCCACACGGAGGGTAGACCGGGCGATCGCACCTCGCCGCAGGTCGACTTCGGACACGGGCCACTGAAGCGACCCGTTCCATACTATCGGGATAACCGAGCGGTGTTATCGTCGGCCTCGACGGTTCGATTAATTATCGGGCGTATTCATCCCACTACC
>NC_140963.1:36900564-36980564 GCF_056783735.1 Eptatretus burgeri | reverse complement strand
AAAGGAATGGCTACCGACCCTTTGACAAAGGACATCTTCACAATGTAAAAATACACAAAGCTTGTGCCAGTTGTTATTTACGTGTGAGTGAGATGTACCAGGCAGACTTCCCTGAGCAAGACAATGTACGTGGTTTACGTACTTATCAGTGATGGAAAGGTCATATCTTGGGCTTGTGAATGTACTGTGTAAGTTTCAAATCAACTTCGTGATGGTGATATTTACTACGAATAATGTTGGATGGGGAATGGGGGAGTTGGAGCTCTGACGGCTGTTATAAATATGTTTTTGTTTCATTGCGGGGCCACAAGATAAAATTACATTCGATTTCTGCATCTGTTGCAAAAAGCAGAAGTGTGTGTGTGTGTGTGTGTGTGTGTGTGTGTGTGTGTGTGTGTGTGTGTGTGTGTGTGTGTGTGTGTGTGTGTGTGTGTGTGTGTGTGTGTGTGTGTGTGTGTGTGTGTGTGTGTGTGTGCGTGCGCGCGCGGTGTCATATCTACTGCTGCCGCTCGATAATCCTACTGTTCCTTTGCAATTGGTCACTGGCTTTGACACCAATACAAATTTATATTATGTACATGAGGCATCAAAAAGCTACATATATCGAACAACATTTTTCAAATGGAGCACCTCACCACCATTGGAGCATCGAAATTGCATCAGATGTGGCAATATATGTGAATTGTTGCTCCCAGCTTGCTGGCTCGATGACAGAAAATACCATTTGCATTTTTGCCACTCTATCCTTACCCCGTTTATAATCCAATGGGAAACTTGCGTGTTGTATTAACAGGAAAAGGTAGGAACTCCACAGCTCTCATCCACGGATATTTCTTGTTTTTCCTGCATTTCCGTGAGTCCGATTTGCATTCAGGAACAGTGCAATTTTGGCTAACCATTTTGAAATTGCTGCTCTCATTTAAATGCTGAAAATTCTGTTAATAAGATGCTTTCACTTACAGATTTTGCACCAGCAACAGCAGGTTAAAAGTGCCCTGGCTTAGCGGAAGCGAGTCACAAAAAACCTTGTACATCGTGCATACACGAAAGGCCTTGTTACCATTCATACGTCATTTTGAAAGTCCCATATCCCAGAAAGTTAATAATTTACGACAGAGAAAATTTCTCAAAACTGGATTTTTGGGGTAGAATCCGGAGTGTTGGTATGTATAATTTTGTCATGTTTCATAACTTGTTATTCTTGACTGTTTCCATGCCATCAGATCCTTGAGGAGACACAACAGCATCGGATGCGTGTGCTTACCTTGGCACGGGAGAACTTGCCAACTTGGATCATCCGTGTGCACATGATGAAGGCTGTGTACCATGTCTTAAACAAGTGCAACGTTGACGTGACACAGAAGTGCATAATTGCTGAGATCTGGTGTCCCTCGGCTGATTTGGACGTTGTACGACATTCTCTTCACAAGTCCACGGTATGAATTATGTGATGGCGTCTTCACTGTACCTGTTTGGCTTGCTTCACTCATGCACAGCCAGCTACACGGTGTTATCTGCAAGGAAAGGCATATGTTCATCTCCCATTGATCTGACACATCACCAACACGTCCATTCGCTTTGATCACTTTGCTGCAGATGTCTTACATCTGAGATAATGGATGCACCACCTTCCTGAGAGCCATTACCTACATGTAACTGTACTGTGTCTTGTTGCATTCAGTTCAGAAATATGTGAAGGGTTTGATTCCAACACATGACACGCCAATTGCACGTTTTGTGAGTTACCAGCAGCGTAGCTGTGTTTGTTTAGTGGTGGATGTATGTGATCAAAATATTTTTCTTCAAAACACTCCACATGCCTTGTAGTTTAATAAGGAAAGAAACAACGAGCTTTGCTTGAAAACACGTTATGCGATATTTGCAGCATGCGACAACGCAACGGAGATGTCTCACATTAGAACCAAACCGTTCATCTATTGTGATGACGTGGGGACTTGAAGTTCAGTTGATGTTCTGTTTGCTCTTGCTTGGGGGGACTTGAAGTCGAGTTGATTGTATCAGGACTTGATGCCTTTTTAATCACATGAATTGGTGAACAATCAATATAGGAATCAGCATTTTGGATGTAATCATCTGATCATGTGCTGGCAAATTAGCAAGCTATTATTCAGCTCAAATTATAGGGGGAATGGTTTTTACAAAATATTGGCTGTTTTTTTTTTCTGAAACAAAGAAATATGCTTTGTTACATTGTTTCACCATCACATCAGAAAGTAGCATCAGACAGCAATTATTTGGAGGCAAATAACTTTCAGGTACATCAGCTGGTATTAGCAAATAAATAATGATAATTGTGACCTAATTATAACACCAGGCAACCTTATGTTACAAAATCAATGTAACCTTGTCTGCCTCATGCAAACGGAAGAAGATTATCTTTGTTCATCATACAAACTTTGGGTTTATAGGATGGCCTTGAGGTATGCACACTCACCTTTAAGCTGTCTAGCCTGGGTTTGAATCCCGAACCAACTTGAAGCTGTCATCCCGGTGTGGAACAGGCAGGGTGATTCGTCAATGTGTGCCATCCCTCGGGTGGACGTTAAACTGCGCGTGCCATCTGCCCCCCCCCCCCACCCCGGCATTAGTTGGTGGATGTTAACGATCCCATGGTGTCCTTCACGAAGAGTAGGCGAGCCATCACCGGCACCATGAACAAATTACAAATTCCTACCCTAGCCTGCAGAGGGCGCTGCAGCATCAGTAGCACAGCCGTGCCCTCAGCCAATGATGCTACCCCGCAGCTTTGTGCTGCATATGAAAGAAGATCCAATCTTCGGTTTAATCCATAATTTGAAACTATCACTCCACAGTATAAGTGGAATTCATGTGCAGTACGATACGTATGTTGCTCAAACTAAAATCTAAATAAATACATTCGTTTGAATGCAAATTTTTTTCTTATGCAGTTCTGAGTTTATAAATCGAACAACACAACTCGTAATGTGCATGCACGTCTTCTTGATCACTGCACAAACATTTAATTTCCTGCCTTGTATTAAATTGTTATTATCTGACCGGACGGTGCAGAGGTAGCGCACTTACCTTTGAGCTGTCTAGTCTGTGTGCAAATCAATTCCTAACTCAACTATAAACTGTTGGTTCTTCGCAGACAGGGTGCTGCATCACAAAGTTTGGCATAGATATGTCGGAGGATGCCATAGATCTCATTGAGCAAAAGTTTTCACCAGCACCCTGAGCAAAATTCCAAATTCCTGCCACCTTCAGTTGAACATCAGGTCTGAAATGTCGATTCGTGAAAGATTCGGGCAAAAAACTCTCCCATCCGACCCCACAAGAAGATGGCAATCATTGTGGCCATTAAAGAGGTACCAGTAGTAGATTAACCTTCATTATTAGGCGCATTGTTTCATATTTAGAGCATTAATGCTGCAAATGTCCTTTAATCCACTGACAATGTGTGCAGATGACAACTTGTGAATTGCAATGTCGATGGTAATTATGGCATCAATTTATTAATAATCTACCCTTTCGCAAGATATGACAGTTTGTCTGCTTGTTAAAAACGCATATCCGTGGCTGGCCATTTTAAGGATTACCTGCCAGGGTGAGTTTAATCTGTCAGGAGGGAAAATAACAAAACGCATTTGTTCTACTACTTGTCAGACACGGAGATGTATTTGTGAGAGCGTCTGCTCTGACGTTTTTGCCACTCTATCCTTGGGGAGGTCGGTGGTTCGAACCCTGGCCAAGTCATAGTGAAAACTTTAAAATGGTACGTGCTGCTTCCTTGCTTGATGCTCAGCATTTAAAAGGAATCGTGAACCCTTTCATTTAGCTTCACATCCTTGTTACATACGTGACTGCTGCACAGCTGAAGCATTAGCTTGTCTTTCATCAAACCCAGATGTGCTTGGGCTGGGGTGGATTGGGGTGGAATGGTGATTATACGTTCGTTATTGGGTCGCCGAAATAGGTGACCCTTATTGTCAGTAATTCTGTCTGTTTGTTTGGATGTTTGTTCGTTTGTCATCAGCATAATTGGTAGTAAACATGGGCGGATTTTGACCAATCTCAGGTGGTAGGTACATCTTATGACCGAGTGCTTTTGAAATTGTGATGGTTGCTAGGGATGCTTTGGTTCCCTAGAAACAACTGAAAAACGTTCAAAATCGGTACCGTCATCCGAATCAATTCCGAAAGCCATTATCCCACGTAGGGTTATGAAATTTGGCACGAATGATCTACAGGTGATGCTCTCTCAAATGTATTCTGGATTTTGTGATATATGGAATACTTTACCCGCAGCACCCCCTATAATTAGGGTATGCGCGAAAATTGGCGAAAATTGAAGGCCCCCTCGCGACCAGGTGAGTACATTGATACAAATGAAACTTTGCAGGTTCATGGTACTCAATGAGTACTATAACTTTGCCTCAGGACATATTGACCGATTTCACTTCGGTCAGGGGTCAAAGGTCAATTAGTGCAAAAATCGATAATATGCGAGAGCTGGAGGTGCCTTCTTGCCAAATGCTACTACTCCTAGGGTTATGGTCGGATGGTCATGAAAATTCACACTAATCGTCTGGAATACATTGTGCACAAACGCTCGAGCCGGATTTTCGATTTAGATCTTTGTTCACCCACAGCACCCCCTCGAACTTTGGGGATTTCCGATTTCAAACCGCATTTTCGGTACTTTTCATTCAAATGGATACCGAGTAGTTATCAGTAGATGGAACTGGATGAGATTTGATATGCATAATCTTAAGGTGATTCCCTATCCGCTATATGACATCCATTTTGCTCTTTGTCTTATAGTTTCCATGCTCGGCGACCCATCGCCACCTCCCGGCAAGTGTTATTATTATTATTATTATTATTATTATTATTGCCAAATGATACTACCATCATTGTTGTTGTTGTTGTTAATATTATTATTATTATTAATTAATAAATCCTTTGTTATAATGTGATAATTCTTTTTCTCTTTCTTTTTTAAAATCAGAATGCCATGCTGCGGAAGGACTTGTTCATCTGCTCTGTGCACCTTAACATGGCGTGTGTTTAAAACGATGGGAATTCTTCCGGATTCTTTGTAGTTAAATCGCCACATCAATTCGGGAGATCATTATCATCATTTCGGTGTCTCACACTCAACTTCAGAAAGCTCCATTAGAACACCACAGACAAACATCACACACACATACACACCTCATCTATTTATAGTAGAACAGCACAATCAAACAACCGTAGGTCGACATTACTAGCGCAGGCTTTATGGGCCGAGTGGCCTTTCTCCTGTGTTGGCTTCCATTGCAAGGGAACTCAATAAATTATATATATATATATATATATATATATATATATATATATATATATATATATGTACATGTCAAAATATGAAGCAGCACACTGAGCAATAAAATAATTCAAATTTAAATTCTATATTTAAAGCCTGACATTTCAAGGACAAACTAAGGTGTACAGAGCATATGAACAAGTTCAAGAACAAACTAGTTCTCTTCCTCAGAGGCGTTGAGAGTGTTGTGGTGGTATAACCGTCATGTTCGTTGGGGACAGTTCACGTCGTGGATTGGTCCAAGTCCGAGCCGACCACAAGACTTCCTTGCGATTGAATGACTGCTGTTTGTGTTTATGTTGTAATTGATTGTGAAGTGCTTTGTATGTGGGATGGATGTAAGTTGATGGAGGGTTCACAAGAGTACCCGGCCTCGATAATCTCACGCTTCACATTTGATGATCCTGTGCCAAGGACAGTTGTCTGATTCCGTGTGTGTGTGTGTGTGTGTGTGTGTGTGTGTGTGTGTGTGTGTGTGTGTGTGTGTGTGTGTGTGTGTGTGTGTGTGTGTGTGTGTGTGTGTGTGTTGCACCAAGGACAACTTGTGTTGTTGCCTTACAGCACGTTGGTGTTCGGTTAGCCACGTGGATAAGCATTTGGACGTTTGGCCCACTTATTTGGTTTCACAATCTTCACACTGGATGCTATAGATGAAGTCATTTCTGTCAAATTTGATCACGTCGTCCTTCGGCTTGGACAGTTGTGCTCGTAAGGATGATTGTGGTTTGTGGGTGATGTTGATATTGTACTCACGTAACATGTGGCTTGTGGTTTCAGAAGCGTGCTGTATGTAAGGAAGTGCTATCATGTGTGTTGGTGTGGTTGTATTGTTGCTGTTGTAGTTGGGTTTCTGGAGACCGCATTTGATGAATGAATTAGGTTCGTGGTTTTCTCGCAGAACTTGAGTGACGTGCAGTATCTCCATCCGGTGTTATTCACGGTCACTGCAGTGTGTCTATGCATGGTCAACTCGGTCTGCGAACACAACTTATTTTGTGACAGGTGGGATGGCCACTTCAGTACTCCAAAACTTTGGCCATGTGGGTGGGTTTACGGTTCACCCGTGAGTGTAACTTGCCATTTCTGTCCCTGGAGAGATGTACGTCCAGGAATGACAGAGATCCAGCTTGTTCTACCTCACAGTCGCGTTCGAGCATGGAATTGTGCTGTCAGCAATCCGATGATAAAAGAGCATGCCATGGAGTTCGCACGGTCGCTTGAAGTTCCGGAGGTAGATTTCACGGCATCCATCGGTTGGCTTTCCAGATTCAAAGCATGCCACAACCTTAACTCTGCCAAAATTCCTGGGGAATCGGCCTCTGTTCCTCAAGTGGATCGCACAGGCCACAGCACAAGTCAGAGAATCCACCGTGAAGTCTTGTTTCGTTCGGTGTGGTTTCGGCGACGACGCAGTTGAGGGCGACGACGAAGACGCTATCCCACCAGCCGATCTGCTCAAAAGAATGCAAGAAAATTACGGTTTGATGACAGACATGGTTGATGACTACATTAACTGCGACGCAGACGTTCCCACGAAATGGAGAACAATGAAATTAATCAAGTCCATGATGACGTGGTGGCTGAGTTTTTCACTGACAAGGGTGACGCTGATAACGACGACATTGACAACGACGTGAAGGAGCCAACAATTACCACGCGAGAAGTAATGGACTGTATGGCAAAAATAAGACAGTATCTTCTGTCCAAGAATCTTGGACATTTACTGGACACCGTCGCCAAACTACAGAATGGTATCGCTGAATCTGCCGCGTCATCCGTGAGGCAGCGTCATCCCTGGACTCTTTTTTTCAACGTTGCACAATAAAAATAAAAATTACTGTTTCCGTGAATAATCCAAAAGACTTTCTGTGAGTAATCAAAATTACTGTTTCTGTCTGTCTGTTTCTGTGAATAAAGTACAGTACGTGAATGTGAAATATGATATGAAATCCTGTACAAACAGTTGTTCCACTTAAGTTATTCAATTTAGGAATGAAATGTATTAAGGAAGTTGTACATCTTTACCTGAGGACCTACCCAAATGGTGAAACCAACTAAGGGGACCACCCCTCAAGCGGACCACTTTTGGCCAAGTCCCTTGGTTTGGTCCAAATGAGGGATTCCACTGTATGTATATGTGTGTGTATGTATATATATATATATATATATATATATATATATATATATATATATATATATATATATATATATATATATATATATATATATATATATATATATATATATATATATATATATATATATATATATATACAGTAATACCTTGACATACGAATGCACTAACTTACGAGTATTCTGAGTTACGAGCCGTTGCTCGGACAATTTTTTGCTTTGTGTTACGAGTCTAGATCCGAGTTACGAGTGGAGCGAGCTTTGACACGCGCGCAGCCAAGCAAGCGAACACCCACATCTCCCGCCTTTTCACGCATCTCCCGCCACTCACTCGTTCAGTTCTATTGGTTATCTCGTTGAGTAGGGTCGTACCGTAGTAATCTGCGTTGTTTAGCTCTTGTTTTTTCATTGGTGCAGTTATTTTGCCAAATTTCTTTGTTGTAACTCAACCATGAGTCCTAAAAAAGTAACTGTAAAGGACAGTGCTAAGAAGAAACGAATGATGTCGTTTGAAATGAAGCGTGAAATCATTGCAAAACATGAACGTGGAGTGCGTGTTGTCGAGTTGGCGAGGGAGTTTGAGCGTAGTACTTCAACGATATGTACTATTCTCAAGCAGAAGGATTCGTTGAAGGCTATAACGCCAGCCAAGGGCGTTACGATTATTTCGAAGCTGCGGATCTCTGTTCATGAAAAGATGGAGAAGCTGCTTTTGGTGTGGGTGAGGGAGAAGGAGCTTGCAGGAGATACCGTGACGGAGGCTATCGTTTGCGAGAAGGCACGGGTCATTTACGGTGACTTGTTGAAGCAGACACCAGGCACTTCAACGGACGTGGCATCACAAGAGTCGTTTAAAGCCAGTCGCGGCTGGTTCGACAACTTTAAGAAGAGCTCTGGCATTCACTCCGTCGTGAGGCATGGTGATGCAGCGAGCTCTGATACGAAGGCAGAGGAAGATTACCTGAAAACTTTCGCTGAATTGATAGAGGCCGAAGGATACGTCCCCCAGAAAGTCTTCAACTGTGACGAGACAGGGTTATTTTGGAAGAAGATGCCAAAGAGGACTTGTATAACAGCAGAGGAGAAGATGCCAGGCCACAAACCCATGAAAGATAGGTTAACCCTCACACTGTGCGCTAATGCCAGTGGTGACTGCAAGATTAAGCCACTGCTCTTATACCATTCGGAAAATCCCCGAGCCTTTAAGTCCCACAAAATTTTAAAAGAAAAACTGCAGGTTATGCGGAGGGCAAACCCGAAGGCGGGGGTCACGAGACAGTTCTTCGTTGATTGGGTAAACCTGGTCTTTGGTCCTTCCATTAAAAAGTACCTCCTTGAAAATAACTTACCCCTGCAAGCCCTTCTCGTCCTTGACAATGCTCCTGCTCACCCACCGAACCTCGAAGACGACATCCTCGAAGAGTTCTCTTTTATTAATGTTTTCTACCTTCCACCTAACACCACCCCTCTCCTCCAGCCCATGGACCAGCAGGTGATTGCTAATTTCAAGAAGCTCTTCACGAAGCACGTTTTCCGCCGCTGCTTTGATGTAACGGAGAACACAAACCTCACCCTTCGAGAGTTCTGGAAGGAGCATTATAACATCGTGATATGCCTCAGATTTATCGATATGGCTTGGCAGGATGTTACAAGGAGGACCTTGAACTCTGCATGGAAGAAGCTGTGGCCTGAGGCTGTGTCCGAAAGGGACTTCGAAGGCTTCGAACATGAAGCGGAAGTGATAGAGGAGATTGTGAGCCTCGGAAAGTCCATGGGCCTGGAGGTGGATGAAGGAGATGTAAACGAGCTTGTCGAGGAGCACTCCGAGGAACTGTCTACGGAGCAGTTAAAGGAGCTACAGGAGATGCAGCATACAGAGGTTTTGGAGGAAATTGGGGGTAGTGCGGTGGAGATCGAGGAGGAGGAGTTTATCTCAACAAAGGAGATACAGGAGATGTTCTGAATGTGGGAGAAAATTTCAGAATTTATAGAAAAGAAGCATCCAGAAAAAGTGGCAACTGGTCGTGCGTTGGCGTTGTGTAATGACACTTGCCTAACGCATTTCAGAAAAAATTCTGAAGGGAAGGAAGAAACAAACCACCATGGATAGGTTTTTATTGAAACGCCCTGCAGATCAGAGTCAAAAAAGCGTGTCGAAAAAGCAAAAAATCAATGAAATGGATGCAAACGTCACTGATGAAGATGAAAACATCACCAACGAAGATTAAGTGTAAGTGAAAAATAATAATGTAGCATTTAAGTTTAGTGATAAGTGAAGTGAAAAAACAAATGAAATTTTTTTTATAGCAATTAAGTGTAACGGCAAAGGGAATAAACAAAATAAAATGTAAAAAAAAAATTGTGTCAATTACGTTTAGTGATAAAGTGTGATGAGACCTTCAAATCTCCTCCGCCTATCTTCTCCACCACCACCTCCACCACTGCTGCCACCTCCACCGCCACCTCCACCAGAATCTTCCGTAAGCCGAATTCGTCTCATCTCCAAGGTAAATACACTTTATAAAACCAGTTTATTTATTTATATTCCATTTTATTATCTTTGTATTATGTTTTGTATTAATTATTTATTATTTATAAATACATTTCTCATTTTTAAAAATACGTAAAAAAGAAATTTGGGTGTTTTTTGGGGGGCTGGAACTGATTAATGGTATTTTAATTGATTTCAATTGGGAAAATTGTTTTGCTCTACGAGCAAACTGAGTTATGAGCTCGGTCACAGAACGAATTAAACTCGTATGTCAAGGTATTACTGGATATATATATATATATATATATATATATATATATATATATATATATATATATATATATATATATATATGTATTGTTGTTTTTTTTAATCTATCATGCCTGCATGTTTGCTCAAAATGAATGCTTGAGTTCAGATGTGTTTTTTGGGCATCTTTGATCTGGATGTCGCATTTGAATTTTTATTCATAGTACCAAATATTGAGAGTGAACCAAATGGTGTGAATATCACGCAAGGTATAAATTGAGTTTCCACCCGATGCATTTTGCCCCTGGGATTCGGAAATGACACCACAGGTGTTTTGGAGATCCTATGAGCGACAAGTTTGAGGATTAGCGCAGGACACAGCAATCTCCGCTGCTTCGGTCTCAGGCAACAGGACAGTGAAGATTAGACTCGATGGGGCAGTCTTGAAGCAGACGTCTCATTACCGGTCTGTGGCCACATGCCGAGTGTTTATTCCTGCACACCCTTCAGCTGAGTTTTTAATTTGATTAGGGTTGTTTTGATTTCTGACCAGACATATTTTGCTACGAGACAATTGCAGGAAAATGACTAAATTCCTCAGGATTAAATCTCCGATCTGGAAAACGCATAGAACCAGTACAAGGTGTCTTGGTGAACAGTCTTTATTATTTTTTGTGTGCATGCTTTGCAGTTTCATTCTAAAACGAATTCTTTTTCAATATTCTTACCAAAAACGATGACAAAGTGGAATAGCAAGAGTGAGTTTGGTTTTTTTTTTTATCAATTCCTGGCTTAAGCAAAGAGAGAGAAATCTGAGAAGTCAATTGGTTGCAGAATGAACTTTAATATAGGAGCTTATCGATTCGCACAGGAGTTTTCTTTCCAAAGAGCGTTTGTTGTGCTCAGTGATTAGATTGTCGTCGGTACTTCACTTGATTATTCTGATTATAAGGTGTCCATGGCATTTCACTCAACCTGACGCTCGAGCTGCACTCTGCCTTATATTTGAGATCCCATAGTTTGGACTTCTTGAGAATTGTAACCAGAGCTCTTCATTCTGAAATACAGGGATTTTTTTCCTGCAGCCTTTCTGTGTCCATTGTAGTTGTATCACTAGCCATCCATTTCACAGTAAGTGCCATTGTCTTTTATCTCCTGTGACCCCTACCCTTTCCTGCCCTACCTTGCGGTTCTAGGAGAGCGCTAGTTTTGTCACTGCAGCCTTGGAGAATTTTTAAATTGGACTTCTTCCCATATGACATGACAGAAATGAATGGCAGCCAGAATGAGAACAGCAATGTGAGTGTTTAAACGTTAGCCACCACCACAAGTAGAGCCTGTGAGGTGATAGACATTTCCAGACTGGTTATCGATTGAGGATTCTCTCTGCTGTCATGTCAAACACTGTTTGACCAGTTATCGAGTGTTGCACTCTTCATCAGACCTCAGACCTAATTGCTCCACTCGTTGAGAATGGTTTCAGACTTGACCTATATGGAAAACCTTTTACGAGATTCGCCCCATTGTACTTGCAAGTCATTTTTTTGTTCAATATTTTTCTATCATACTCATTTTGAGGGATATAGTATCATATACAGGGGTTTCCTTAGAAGCCGGTTACCGGCGACCCGCAGCCGTCTACTCTGAGAAAAAATGTTAAAGGTCGCCGCCTACTTCAGCGCCGTGTGTTCGATTTTTTTTTAATTAAAAAAAAAAAAAAATTTTGTCACCACGGAATCTCTACACCCCCTGTTTTGAAATCCGAGACGAAAACACATGAGTATTTCGATGAAAGCGGGCTTACTTTTACTGAAAGTACTCTCGCCAGGTCGAGCACAACACTGACCTAAAAATAACACAAGCAGCTAAAACACGCCTCCTGCAATGGAGAGTTCTCTGCTTTAGCCTCGTTTTGGACTGTTGGCCTGATACCCTGATACCATACAGCAATGACCTCAAGGAAATAAACTTTGTAGGCCTCGCAGTTTCGGTGCCGAAACGATGGCATCGAAACGAAAATCCCTCTGAGACTTTGGATTTTCGAAGAAGTCCAAAGACATGGGCGGTAAACTTCTGGCCATCAGTAACTGGTCTAAACTTGCACTCTCGCGAGTGCGACGTTGTTGTTGTTTCACGAAACACGTGTTTCACCTCGTCCATTTTGAGCTTTTGTCAAGTGATGTGGCTCAAAAATACACGGTCACCCGTTGTGCCTTTTTAATTTATAAAGTAATTAGCCTATAAGCTTAAAGCAGCTTTTGTACCTGTTATTATTTGTGGTTATTTGCACTGAAAATCGCCGTTTATTCACTGAAGTGAAGGCCAAGTATGAGCAGCTGTGAACTGGCCAACTGAATACTGGTACCACAGGTACATGCATGTATCATAGACTTGAACTAACTATACAGTATAGCTGAATTTCAGTCAAACAGTCAGTCAGTATGTTAATGCAACTACATCCAGAATAGGCCTAACCATCTGTTTTTGTGGAGTTTTCCACTCCAACAGCATGATAATATGATAATTATTTCATGTCAGAAATCATGCTAGAATGCATCTCCAGCCATCTTGGATCATCCGGCTTCCAGGGCCCGCCTAGGGCCCTGGACCCCAGCCATACAGCTGCGCTCGCTTCGCACGCGGTGATGGTAACCTGCTACTTTTTAATGGTAGCTTCCTACTCCAAAAAATAAGGAAACCCCTGTGTGTGTGTGTGTGTGTGTGTGTGTGTGTGTGTGTGTGTGTGTGTGTGTGTGTGTGTGTGTGTATATATATATATATATATATATATATATATATATATATATATATATATATTGTTTTGTTTATGGGATAGACTGAGGAATTTCATAAGAAAGATAGGATTATATGTCACGGCACAGAGGGCGGTGCTGTGTTAATTAGGAAGGGTTTAAGTATAATTTCCCCCAGTATGTGGTTGCCCCCTGTGACCTTTCCCTATGTTTTTGCATTTCAAGACCAGCGATAAAAAGGAATCAAATTCTTAAAACAACGACAACCGAGCTGCACGTCCAAGCAGGCAAAAACCCCGCCTCCAGGGGGACAACTGGAAAACCACACCCCCGGAGTGGATGATTGATGGGTGTGACGTCAGAGTGGAAGGGGAGTTAAGTTCGGAGCGGGACAGAAGCGAGAGAGGCAGGAGATGGCGGTTGGAAGAGAAGACCCTTATGGCTGGCTTTCCCTCGACAGGGTGAAGAAGGCTGCACGATTCTTGTGTTCACACTGAGGCAAATTGGCTCGCATGGTGGAGCAAGATGTTGGCCATTGACTGTTGGCTGGATCATGTGAGACCAGCCTCGAAGCCTTGTGTTGTGACAAAGAAACGGCGCCATTCTTCAGAGCAGCGGCGTCGGCAAGTGAGTTCGACGAAAGAAGTTGCACAGCAGTTTCTGAGCCCTGGTGTTGAGTATCGCTGCCCAAATTGCCTCCTGTATGTTTGCCCGCCCAGAGAGCGGCTGGGTGCCATTTTGGGTGCATTTTCCTATCCAGTGATGAAGCTATTTGGTGACCTACAAGCTTTCAGAAACTCATCTCTGGGTACACAGCGAAGTTCTGGGATTTAGGGGGATTTTTCTTTTGTTTTATATTTTTCCTTTTATCCGTTTTTGTAACTGTGTATGGAGGTGCCTCAAAATTGGATTTAGTTTACGTCACGTTCCATTTTTATTATTACACTTTGAATTATTACCATTGGAAATATTTCATTTATCTTTGTTAAACCCTGCATTTATTTTAGTTGCTTGTGTCCATCTATTTATCGTGGGTTCGAGTTAAACCCCCTTGTGCTGTGCTTCCGTCTGTTGCATGCATTTGCTGTCCTTTCCTTCCCGCGCATGCCATAATCTCTGAGAATCTCGGCTGTAAGCCTCCAAGGGAAAATGCTCGGCTCTCCGTCTGGGTAGGTTAAACCACTTGGACATGACAATATATACATATGAGTTCCCTTGTAATGAATGTTAACACAGGAGAAGGCAACTCAGCCCATCAAGCCTGCACAAGCATTGTCGACCTATGGTTTTTTGTTCCTCCTGATCGACGATAAATGGACGAGGTGTGTGTGTGTGTGTGTGTGTGTGTGTGTGTGTGTGTGTGTGTGTGTGTGTGTGTGTGTGTGTGTGTGTGTGTGTGTGTGTGTGTGTGTGTGTGTGTGTGTGTGTGTGTGTGTGTGTGTGTGTGTGTGTGTGTGTGTGTGTGTGTGTATACACTACATGGCCAAAAGTATGTGGACATCTGCTCATCCAACATCTCATTCCAAAATCATGGGCATCAATATGGAGTTGATCCCCCTTTTGCTGCTATAACAGCCTCCACTCTTCTGGGAAGGCTTTCCACTAGATGTTGGAACATTGCTGCAATGATTTGCTTCCATTCAGCCACAAGAGCATTCGTGAGGTCTGGTACGGATGTTGGGTGATGAGGTCTGGCTCGCAGTCGGCATTCCAATTCATCCCAAAGGTATTCGATGGAGTTTTGGTCAGGCATTGTGCAGGCCAGTCAAGTTCTTCCACACAGTTCTCAGCAAACCATTTCTGTATGGACATCACTTTGTGCATGGGCGCATTGTCATGCTGAAACTGGAAAGGGCCTACCCAAAACTGTTGCCACAAAGTTGGAAGCACAGAATCGTCTAGAATGTCATTGCATGCTGTCGTGTTAAGATTTCCCTTCACTAGAACTAAGGGGCCTAGCCAAAACCATGAAAAACAGCCCCAGACCATTATTCCTCCTTCACCAAACTTTAGAGTTGGCACTATGCATTCGAGCAGGTAGTGTTCTCCTGGCATCCGCCAAACCCAGATTTGTCCGTCGGACTGCCAGATGGTGAAGCGTGATTCATCATGCCAAAGAACGCGTTTCCACTGCTCCAGAGTCCAATGGCGGTGAACTTTACACCACTCCAGCAGACACTTGGCATTGCACATGGTGATCCTCGGCTTGTGTGCGGCTGCTCGGCCGTGGAAACCCATTTCATGAAGCTCTCGACGAACAGTGTTTGTGCTGACGCTGCTTCCAGAGGCAGTTTGGAACTTGGTATTGAATCTTGCAGCCGACGACAGATGATTTTTCTGTGCTATGTGCTTCAGCACTCGGCAGTCCTGTTCTGTGAGCCTGTGTGGCCTATGACTTCGTGGCTGAGCTGTTGTTGCTCCAAGACATTTCCACTTCACAATAACAGCACTTACAGTTGACCGGGGCAGCTCTTAAAGGGTGGAAATTTGATGAACTGGCTAGTTGGAAAGGTGGCATGTTATGACGGTGCTACATTGAAAGTCACTGAGCTCTTCAGTATGGCCCATTCTCCTGCCAATGTTTGTCCATGGAGATTGCATGGCTGTGTGTTTGATTTTATACACTTGTCAGCAATGGGTGTGGCTGAAATAGCCGAATCCACGAATTAGAAGGGGTGTCTACATACTTTTACACATGTTGTGTAAATACATACATACATGAATCAATAAATAAATTCCGATTCACTCAAGATGCTCTTACTTTCATTATTTTTACCGAGAGAGAGAGAGAGAGAGAGAGAAGAAGAAGAAGAAGAAGAAGAAGAAGAAGAAGAAGAAGAAGAAGAAGAAGAAGAAGAAGAAGAAGAAGAAGAAGAAGAAGAAGAATTTGGGGGAGAGGGCGAGGGCGAGGAAGGGTACCCGGCTTTACTGGGCAACGCTGGGCCCTTCCTCCCACCCCTTCCCTTCGGGCCACTAGATTTCATGGTTTTCGAGTTATGGAGGAAACACACACACTGACAACACACACACACACACACACACACACACACACACACACACACACACACACACACACACACACACACACACACACACACACACACACACACACACACACACACACACTGACAACACACACACACACACACACACACACACACACACACACACACACACACACACACACACACACACACACACACCAGCAAAAACACACATTTATTATGATAGATTGTTATTTGGTTTTTTAATAAAACTGTATTTGTATTGTCTTGAATCTGATTTCTTTAGCTGTTCTTCAAAAAAATCTTTTGGATATATGGAAATGGTCAGTGCTGTTTTCTAACTCCATGGAACCTTCACACAAGTAATTTCCTTAGTCTCAGTAGAACTCGATATACTTCCCAAGGATATCCCACATCCTTTAGCATATCAGGTGGTGTGAACGGTGGTTTGCTACAAGATGAATGAATGTATTGGCTACTTTTTTTTTTTTAACACAAAACAGGTGCACAGAGAATGCTGCTCATGATCCTGCAAGGACCTATCACAAAGGGGTTTCTGCACAAGTATTTAATTTCCTCTTATTTTTTGATTGCGGTTCATTGGGCTGTTTATTGGAGACTTCCTCTCAGTGGAAAATGGTACTATGGGCTATGGCATCACTACGAATGGGCGGTTGGTCAATGTTCTCATGTGAAATGAGAATCGCTGGTTTTCTGAGATTTCTGGCTTAATCTGCTTCCCTGTGGGACTGCTGCCTTGTGGTGCCAATGCCATTTAGCTTACTGTGAGAACATAACAAAATGGTTAATATGACAGTGATTTCCTGAAACCATTTTACATTCTGTACAAGCCAACTGGCTGTGCATCTTCATATTATCATATTTTTTCTCTAATTTGTTGATGCACTTATTTTGTCACTGATTTGTTGTGAGTGTATTCATGGAACAAATTTAATTGACTGTTCAGGTCCTCATTGACAACCTGTCTTTGGACCCAAAGATAATTTTGCAGATGACTGTTTATACTTGGTCGGTCTCTGTGTCTCTGTGTCTCTGTGTCTCTGTCTCTGTCTCTGTCTCTGTCTCTGTCTCTCTCTCTCTCTCTCTCTCTCTCTCTCTCTCTCTCTCTCTCTCTCTCTCTCTCTCTCTCTGTCTCTGTCTCTGTCTCTGTCTCTGTCTCTGTCTCTCTCTCTCTCTCTCTCTCTCTCTCTCTCTCTCTCTCTCTCTCTCTCTCTCTCTCTCTCTCTCTCTCTCTCTCTCTCTCTCTCTCTCTCTCTCTCTCTCTCTCTCTCTCTCTCTCTCTCTCTCTCTCTCTCTCTCTCTCTCTCTCTCTCTCTCTCTCTCTCTCTCTCTCTCTCTCTCTCTCTCTCTCTCTCTCTCTCTCTCTCTCTCTCTCTCTCTCTCTCTCTCTCTCTCTCTCTCTCTCTCTCTCTCTCTCTCTCTCTCTCTCTCTCTCTCTCTCTCTCTCTCTCTCTCTCTCTCTCTCTCTCTGCGTCTCTCTCTCTCTCTCTCTCTCTCTCTCTCTCTCTCTCTCTCTCTCTCTCTCTCTCTCTCTCTCTCTCTCTCTCTCTCTCTCTCTCTCTCTCTCTCTCTCTCTCTCTCTCTCTCTCTCTCTCTCTCTCTCTCTCTCTCTCTCTCTCTCTCTCTCTCTCTCTCTCTCTCTCTCTCTCTCTCTCTCTCTCTCTCTCTCTCTCTCTCTCTCTCTCTCTCTCTCTCTCTCTCTCTCTCTCTCTCTCTCTCTCTCTCTCTCTCTCTCTCTCTCTCTCTCTCTCTCTCTCTCTCTCTCTCTCTCTCTCTCTCTCTCTCTCTCTCTCTCTCTCTCTCTCTCTCTCTCTCTCTCTCTCTCTCTCTCTCTCTCTCTCTCTCTCTCTCTCTCTCTCTCTCTCTCTCTCTCTCTCTCTCTCTCTCTCTCTCTCTCTCTCTCTCTCTCTCTCTCTCTCTCTCTCTCTCTCTCTCTCTCTCTCTCTCTCTCTCTCTCTCTCTCTCTCTCTCTCTCTCTCTCTCTCTCTCTCTCTCTCTCTCTCTCTCTCTCTCTCTCTCTCTCTCTCTCTCTCTCTCTCTCTCTCTCTCTCTCTCTCTCTCTCTCTCTCTCTCTCTCTCTCTCTCTCTCTCTCTCTCTCTCTCTCTCTCTCTCTCTCTCTCTCTCTCTCTCTCTGCGTCTCTCTCTCTCTCTCTCTCTCTCTCTCTCTCTCTCTCTCTCTCTCTCTCTCTCTCTCTCTCTCTCTCTCTCTCTCTCTCTCTCTCTCTCTCTCTCTCTCTCTCTCTCTCTCTCTCTCTGCGTCTCTCTCTCTCTCTCTCTCTCTCTCTCTCTCTCTCTCTCTCTCTCTCTCTCTCTCTCTCTCTCTCTCTCTCTCTCTCTCTCTCTCTCTCTCTCTCTCTCTCTCTCTCTCTCTCTCTCTCTCTCTCTCTCTCTCTCTCTCTCTCTCTCTCTCTCTCTCTCTCTCTCTCTCTCTCTCTCTCTCTCTCTCTCTCTCTCTCTCTCTCTCTCTCTCTCTCTCTCTCTCTCTCTCTCTCTCTCTCTCTCTCTCTCTCTCTCTCTCTCTCTCTCTCTCTCTCTCTCTCTCTCTCTCTCTCTCTCTCTCTCTCTCTCTCTCTCTCTCTCTCTCTCTCTCTCTCTCTCTCTCTCTCTCTCTCTCTCTCTCTCTCTCTCTCTCTCTCTCTCTCTCTCTCTCTCTCTCTCTCTCTCTCTCTCTCTCTCTCTCTCTCTCTCTCTCTCTCTCTCTCTCTCTCTCTCTCTCTCTCTCTCTCTCTCTCTCTCTCTCTCTCTCTCTCTCTCTCTCTCTCTCTCTCTCTCTCTCTCTCTCTCTCTCTCTCTCTCTCTCTCTCTCTCTCTCTCTCTCTCTCTCTCTCTCTCTCTCTCTCTCTCTCTCTCTCTCTCTCTCTCTCTCTCTCTCTCTCTCTCTCTCTCTCTCTCTCTCTCTCTCTCTCTCTCTCTCTCTCTCTCTCTCTCTCTCTCTCTCTCTCTCTCTCTCTCTCTCTCTCTCTCTCTCTCTCTCTCTCTCTCTCTCTCTCTCTCTCTCTCTCTCTCTCTCTCTCTCTCTCTCTCTCTCTCTCTCTCTCTCTCTCTCTCTCTCTCTCTCTCTCTCTCTCTCTCTCTCTCTCTCTCTCTCTCTCTCTCTCTCTCTCTCTCTCTCTCTCTCTCTCTCTCTCTCTCTCTCTCTCTCTCTCTCTCTCTCTCTCTCTCTCTCTCTCTCTCTCTCTCTCTCTCTCTCTCTCTCTCTCTCTCTCTCTCTCTCTCTCTCTCTCTCTCTCTCTCTCTCTCTCTCTCTCTCTCTCTCTCTCTCTCTCTCTCTCTCTCTCTCTCTCTCTCTCTCTCTCTCTCTCTCTCTCTCTCTCTCTCTCTCTCTCTCTCTCTCTCTCTCTCTCTCTCTCTCTCTCTCTCTCTCTCTCTCTCTCTCCCTCTCTCTCTCTCTCTCTGCGTCTCTCTCTCTCTCTCTCTCTGCGTCTCTCTCTCTCTCTCTCTGCGTCTCTCTCTCTCTCTCTCTCTCTCTCTCTCTCTCTCTCTCTCTCTCTCTCTCTCTCTCTCTCTCTCTCTCTCTCTCTCTCTCTCTCTCTCTCTCTCTCTCTCTCTGCGTCTCTCTCTCTCTCTCTCTCTCTCTCTCTCTCTCTCTCTGTGTCTCTCTCTCTGCGTCTCTCTCTCTCTCTCTCTCTCTCTCTCTCTCTCTCTCTCTCTCTCTCTCTCTCTCTCTCTCTCTCTCTCTCTCTCTCTCTCTCTCTCTCTCTCTCTCTCTCTCTCTCTCTCTCTCTCTCTCTCTCTCTCTCTCTCTCTCTCTCTCTCTCTCTCTCTCTCTCTCTCTCTCTCTCTCTCTCTGCGTCTCTCTCTCCCTCTCTCTCTCTCTCTCTCTCTGCCTCTCTCTCTCTCTCTCTCTCCTTCTCTCTCTCTCTCTCTCTCTCTCTCTCCCTCTCTCTCTCTCTCTCTCTCTCTCTCTCTCTCTCTCTCTCTCTCTCTCTCTCCTCTCATCTTTTAAGTTACAAGCTCCAAACTCAGGGGAGAAATACAATTATTTGTGGGGGTAACATAGGCTATGTGACTGTGGCCTCACGCAGGGGTGTGGGGGTCGGGGGCGGGGGGTGGGTCGCGTAAATTATCGATGTAAATGTGTACTGTGTAGCACCACCTAGTGTGGTGGCAGAGGGTATTACAATTTCCTTTTTACCTGGGCAATGCTGAGGTTAAAGCACTCTTCACACAGGTGAATTTGTCCTCCTTCCTTTCTCCACACCCCAATGGCAAGCCCTCAGTCAATATTTGCTATTACTGTTCAAACACCATTACATCGGTAAATTAATCCCACTATTACATACCAGGGCAGCATATATAGTTTTGCCTGTCTAGGGAAGTGGGGGGGGGGGGTAGGAGAGCTCCATGGACTAAGGAGACAGGAAGGCTGGTGAGGCGGTGGGGGGGGGGTGGGTGGCAGGCGAGTTCCATGTACTGAGGAGGGTGGTGAATGGTTTAAAATTGTGAGTTGAGGTGATGCTGGTTTGGCTTTGCACACAACTACAAATTTCCCACCCGTCCCATCCCCACAAAGCATGTTCGGGGAAAAATATAATGAGGTGGTGTAAGGGGCGAAGAGGGGGACATTCTTAATGAGATATTCATCACAGCCTTTTTATAAGCTGAATTGTGAGTGATATACAGCAAGCAACACACGAAGAGAAGAATCCAAATAAAAATGCAAAATGGAAAGCCCGTCCGCATTCAAAATGCAAATCTGTTTCTATGAAGACATTTTTCTTCAGACTTATTCAGGGATGGATGCACAACTAAAGAGTGAAGCAATGAGCATTTAATAGCCTTAACTTTTATTCTCGAGCGTTTTCTGAACTACCAAGACTTAAGAAGACGCCAAAATACAGTACATCGCCAAAGTACCACATCGGGAGATTTCTAAATCAATACTTTGTACTTCTTCTCCTTGTTCCCCTCTCAAAACAATGTAAAATTGTAGCCCGGCCTACCTCAATAACGGCTGAAGCTATGATGGTGATTCCAATGCGAGGAAATTACTTTGTCTCTGGGCTATTGCACACAACCCAAAATTAAAAATATATAAAACATTAATCGTTTTATTAGTAAAAGAGATCTAATGTAAATGTGGGCTCAATCAAACCAGGTCAGGATCGTGGGGGCGGGCAGGGAATGGACAGTGGACAGAACCATTCCATAATCAATACATATCCAAAACATCACCCAAATCAACTGAAACAAGAATTAAAACAATTTAATAACATAGATAAGCCTGTTTTTGGCTTAATGATTAAGGTGGCTGGCTTGGGACATTATGGTCTTGAGTTTGAGCCCTTGTCGACTGTTGAATTAACTGTGAATTAACTGTCAAAAGCATCATTGTCACAAGTAAGGGAACTTTATTTTATATTAAATTTTAAAAAGCCAACAAACTCGTAAAAATATTTTTTTTAAATGACAAACAAAGAGGGGTGAAGTTTCAAAAAAACAACCAAGCAGGGTAGGAATGACATCACATTATGATGTCACAATGTGACACCACAATCCTCTTATGGATTACCATCACAACATCTTTTGACATTTTACTTTTGTTGTAGGATTGTGATGAATGAAGAAGAAAAAGAATGAAGAAGAATAGTAATGAAGAATGTCAACACATTATGATGCCACAATACGACATTTTTGGTTAAGCATCACAATATATTTTGATGTTGTTCCGTCACAATCCCACAACAAAAGTAAAATGTCAAAAGATGTCGTGATGGTAATCCATAACAGTAGGGTTCCGACAATTAGGTCTCATGACCGTTTTGTGTGACCCAAGGTTTGAAGATTGATTTTACATAATTTGAGGGTGCTGAATAACATGAGCTCGCAAAAATGTGGGCCAACTCGGCTCTGTCAAAATTGAATGTGGCCGCCACACGACTTCTGGTAAATTAAAAAATGACATATCTTTACCTATACATATCAGATTTTCACGATCTTTTTGTCGAAATACATGTTTTTGAGGTCAATGTATTCATTTAATGACATTGCAAGTTGCTATATGTATACCATCAAGACCCTGTCTCGATCAGGCCATCCCTTCAAATGGATGATCAAGCAAGGAGAAGACTGACCATGGAGGCCACCAGAGTCCATTAGCAACTTTGAAAGAGCTACATGCCTTTTTGGCAAAAACTGGTCATTGTGTGCATGTGACAACAATATGCCAAGCACTCCACAAATCTGGCCAGAATGGCAGGGTGGCAAGAAGGAAGCCATTACTCAAAAAAGCCCACCTTGAGTCACGTTTGATGTATGCACAAAACCACTCCAGAGATTCTGAAGCCATGTGGCAAAAGGTTTTGTGGTCTGACAAAACCAAGATGGAACTTTTTGGCCTAAACGTTACATTTGGCATAAACCCAACACAGCACATCACCCAAAGAACACCATCCATACTGTGATAGTAGTCATGATAGGGCACTTGTCATGATAGAAGGGAAAATGGATGGTGCAAAATATAGAAAAATCTTAGTGGAAAACCTGCTGCCCTCTGCAAGAAAGATGAAATTGGGATGGAAGTTCACCTTTCAGCATGACAACGACCCAAAGCATCCAGTCAAAGACCTAACCTAAATCAATCTTGAATATTGCTGTCCATCAACACAATATTGCTGTCCATGCTGTCTACCCACGCAACTTGACTGATCTTGAACAGAAGAATGGGCAAATATTGCCCAATCGAGGTGTACAAAGTTAGTAGATACCTATCCCAACAAATTTTCAGCTGTAATTGCTGTCAAAGGTGCTTCCATCAAGTCTTAACTCGGGGTGGGGGTGGGAGTATGGCAGGGGGCCGGGTTGACACTTATCCAACCAATATATTCTAGTTTTGTATTTTTAGATCCTCATGGAGGATCTCTAAGTCTTACTCACGTTGTTGTTCTTGTGGACTTTTTTCGATCCTCATGGAGGATCTCTAAGTCTTACTCACGTTGTTGTTCTTGTGGACTTTTTTAGATCCTCGTGGAGGATCTCTAAGTCTTACTCACGTTGTTGTTGTTGTGGACTTTTTTAGATCCTCGTAGAGGATCTCTAAGTCTTACTCGCGTTGTTCTTGTGGACTTTTTTGTTTCACAGCTTTTCATCGAAACTTTCTGAAACTTGGTGGATATATGTAGAAATACCCTGCGCAGACAGTAACGATCTCCGATTTTGAAAATTCCTCCAAGAAAAAAAAGTTATGATGTCAAAATATCTCCGCTAATCGAAATCGCCTAAAAAATTATCTCCGAAACTCGGCAAGCTTTTTGAATTTTGTTTGCAGGAATCGAACAGGGCATTAGCAGAGATGAATTACCGCACATATAATACATCACTATGTCGTCATATCAATTTTTATGACGTCATTCCTATTTTTTGACATTTTTTGTTTCACAGCCCGGAGTTTTCATCGGATCTTCGTGAAACTTGCCATGTATATACAGAAAGCCCACGCACAGGCAGTAACCATCTCCGATTTTGGAAATTCATCCTAGAAAAAAGTTAACGTCATAATATCGCCACTAATGGAAATCGCCTATACCATTATCTCAGAAACTAGTTTGTTTCACAGCCTACAGTTTTCATCAAAACTTCCTGAAACTTGGCATATATATGTAAAAATACCATGCGCAGACAGTAGCTATCTCCGATTTTCAAAATTCCTCCTCGAAAAAAATTATGATTTCAAAATATCTCCGCTAATGGAAATCGCCTAAAAAATTATCTCCGAATCTAGGCAAGCTTTTTGAATTCTATTTGGGGGAATCGAACAGGGAATTTGCAGAGATTAATTACCGCACATATGATACATCACTATGATGTCATATCAATTTTTATGACGTCATTCCTATTCTTTGACATTTTTTGTTTCACAACCCAGAGTTTTCATCGGATCTTCGTGAAACTTGCCATGTATATGCAGAAAGCCCACGCACAGGCAGTAACCATCTCCGATTTTGGAAATTCTTCGTAGAAAAAAGTTGACGTCATAATATCGCCGCTAATGTAAATCGCCTATACCATTATCTCCGAAACTAGGCAAGCTGTTTGAATTTTGTTTGCGGGAATCAAGCTGGGCATTAGCACAGATAATTTATCCTGAACCTGATCCATCACAATGACGTCATATTCGTTTTTTATGACGTCATCATTAAGAGGATGAGTATCTTAGCTCATTCAAGCTTGTTAATTCATTTTTGAAATTTGTAGAATTTGTTTTTCACTTCAAAGTTGTAGGTTATGATGTGGAAAAGTCTGATTTAATGCAATTTAATTCCAGGCTATAAGGCAATAAAAGGTGAAAATTTTGAAAGAGGGTGTAGACTTTCTATCGGTACTGTACACACATATGCCTCTGTGGGCTGTGAGTCGTATTTTTTTTTTTAAACTTTTTTCACCGAAAGATTTTGGACGACATAGGATGCCCCATCTGTGGCTGACTTTGTATGTGAGCTGTTTTTTTTATATGGTCAGCCTACAAGAGGTAGTGGCTGACACCGAGTTCTGGAAGTTCAACAGACACTATTCCAGTCGCTGAATATGGAAGTAGATGGGGTTAATTTGACAATCATTCTGGAGTGACAGGGTGAGACTGAGTTTTGCCACGATTGAAAGACATGTTCTATTTTTCAGTCCAGCAACTCAGGAAATGCAGATCAGCAGAGTGTGATGCAGTTACTCCATGTCTATTAGTAGGATGGGAGTACCGTACAACATAATTTGGAGTCATCTGCTAAAACGGAATAGAGGCTTCTCAAGAGCATATGAATGGTCGTTTCTGTAGATGAGGAACATCCTGGGCCAAGACATGTTAATATAGATCTGCCTTGGCCCACTCCAGCCTCCACTGGGAAAAGGAGGAGATGGTTCCATTGATAGCAACCCGTTTACGTACTGTGCTTGTGGAAGCAGTCAGAAACCCAGGTCATGAAGGCAGTGTTATATTCCTCAGGCAATGGACTTGGCAAGTAAAGGATTCCAGATTGTGTTGAATGCCCGAGCTATGTCCAGGGAGATGGTCTTGACATTTTGATTTAGAGCCTCCAACCATTGCTGAGAAAGAATGAGCAGCATGTCCATAGAACTGTGACTTGGACAGAATCCAAATCGGTGGTCAGAGATCACTTTGCTTGAAAACATTAAATTGACATTGGCAGCAATGATTGATTCCATGAGTTTGGTTCGACAGTATTTAGAAGTAAGCCTCCCTTCTTTCCTACCCCCTTTTTCTTCTTCTGTTATAATCCTGACAGCATTGACTTCAACAAATATCAGTATGCTTCTCATATATATCGTAATCTTGTAATTAACTCGATCTAACTTTGATGTCCAAGCCTGGTGTCGGCTTTGTGGTTAAGGTGGCTGGCTTGGGACCTAAGGGTGCTGAGTTCAAGCCCTGTTTGCCATTGAATTAACACCAAGTGGCATTGACTCAGCCTGACATCCTTCTGAGGTTGTTGAAATGAGTACCATTGCACTGGGGTAATAACCATTTGGGGTAACCTGTGTCAGCATGGCAACCTGTCCAGGACTGTATGCTTTGCCAATGAAACTGCGTCAACAGCCCAATGTCCCTTTATGGCACAAAAGGAATGGTATTATTATTATCATTATTATTAACTTTAATGACCACATCACTTTGTACGAAGGAACTCAAAAAGGTTTTTCCTGTAACGATGAACCAAAATATTGAACATATACGTATATACAGCATGTCCTTTTTAAAAGTAATTTCCAGCCAATGTCACATTCTCCCCAGTGCACTATGTAGTTTCCTGATACCATTTGAATAAAATGTTTTTTGCTCTGAAAATCTTTTTCAGGAAATACCTTTTCACCCAACCTCTTAATAAACTTGCACATTTTATGGGTCAGGAATAGGGCAATTTGGACTGGTTTGTACATGGTGCATTAAAAATTTGGATAGATCGGGTCCAAACTTCTGAATTTTTTTTTTATGTTGGCAAACTTAGCAGAAGATCCCTCCTCGTACGTGCAGCAAATGCCCATATTCTGAATTATCACAAGATATAAACTTTAGTTTTTCTCCTTATGTGTAACATTACAATATCTGATATCGTACCTTCTTATCTGACTGGCTCTCATGTTTCGAATAAGGGGTGCTCCCAATGTTGACTCGTTTTCATCTTGGACAAAGTCGGGTCATAATCTGACAAAAGGACAAACTTGCCTCAAAATCGTAATCATTGCACTCAACTGTCAGAGCAGGTGCACATTTTATTTTCCAAATTCTATCTTGCTTACATGTTATATCCTGTGGTTTGTTTGTAATTTGTTTAGAAGTCACACTCATTAGGAAGGCTCCGACACCCTTGAGCTGATATGCTGCAAGCTGTTTTCACATTTGCAGAAATTGGCGATAACACTCAAGTCAACACAATCGCCCATCTGTTTACATATATTAGGGAAAGCAAATATGTGATTTATTTTCTTTTCTGGTTTAAATATATTACTTTAAAGCCTCCACAGATATATTTTTGTTGGAAGCCAGCAGACAAGTTGGAAAAGCGAAACAAATATTGATTCTTTCCCAAATTCCACTCATCTAGAACGTTCTTCCCTCGATCTTTTATCCTTTTTCGCACCCTCGGCTATCCTACACCCAGGTGTGTAGTCAGTCATTTACTTTCACTTTCGATTGTCTTTTTAAACTCTTCAGACATCCATGCTTTATTTTATATTTCCAAAATTGTCAGGACATTCTCTTCTCTATTATTTTATTTTCTTCCACTTTAATTGTGCACTTCCTAATGACTCCTTCCTTTTATACCATCTCTATACACTTGTACCCACTGGTTGACAGAATGGCAGAGAAGTATCACACTTGTCTTTTGATTCTCGGCCAAGATATAAACGGTCAGATTGGTGCTTTGTAAGCAGGGTGAGAGCATTGCGTAACAAAGTATGCTTCCATAATATGGATGTTAAATTGGGGTGTGCGCGTACGTGTGTTCACTGTTGTCAATGTAAATAAATTATCAGTTTCTACTACCTTCATTCGAACATCATGCCTGGCCAACTGATTCGTGAAAGCTGGACCTAGCTGACCCCACAAGAAGGTGGGAATAATTGCAGCTGATAGAGTTCGTAATGGTAAGATAACACAACTTCTCGGACAAAGGAAGTAAACATATGAAATATTTTATTTAACACACGATGTAGGTTCATGGAAGAGTGAGGTGACAGAGGGCAGGAGTACTGACAATGGGGGCAGTGGGGTCACAATTGGAGAGTATGCACAAGAGAAATAACAAACAGGAAAAGGAAAGAGAGAGAGAGAGAGAGGCAAGTCAAGCCAATGAAACAGTCACCAGCAAGTAAGAGGAATGAAGAACTAGTCTTGCTCCTCAAGGCAAGTATTGATCTGCTTTGGCGGACAGGTAAAACATTCGATGGAATCAACAGAGCATTAATCAAGGTGTGCAAATGCCATTGGAAGAAAGGAGAAGCTGATGTTCAGGGCGTTAACCCTTCGTCGGAGCAAAAGAGCTCCCTTTCATTTGTGAGGGAATGCCCTCTTTTGTTCCGATGAAGAACTAATGCTTGAAATGTCAGTTTATCGTTGCTTCCCACAGCCGTTAGCTTAACTCGATCAACGATGTCTTGATTCCATCCATTGCAAATAAGAGGGTTGTGTTAATGGGGGCAGAAGTGGGGGATGACATAAGATGGTGCTTGAAATAAAGAGAGAGAGTGTGATTGCACCAACTCTGGAAAGCAGTTTCACAAATGGACGAAGAGGATTTTTGGTGTTTACCCAGGGTTGAAAGCCTGTATATTTTTTTGAGGTTAACCAGGAGGTGTTTACTGGAAGCACATGTGCATCCTGGAGGATCTGAGAAAGGTCTCAAGGCTGAAAGGTCAGAGCTCGACCAGAGGAGAGGCAGTAATAAATGGAGAGCCCACTGACCTGTCTACGATACAAGAGTAACACGCCTTCAGCCTCATCGTGGGGAATTCCAATCATTTGAGAGCTTTTGATTCCAGAGAATCCAGGAGCCACATGCAGATGCGATGCAGACACGCCTCTGTATTTATTAAACTGTTTATTTTATTTTTTTCAAAGTTTAACCCTTTGAACCTTGAGCTCCTTGCACTTTTGGCCCCCCCACCCTGGGCTCCCTGGAGAAAATCTGGCTGCTCAGGTATATGGAGGTTTGGATAATGGCTGGTAAAATGGCCACTAGGGTTCAAAGGGTTAACACTAAGGAAAATTAATTCCCAAATAAGTAACCATTATTCGATTCCACAACCAGCTCACAGATGTTTGCATTTTCATGTTGGAGCCCAATGTTGGCATTTTCATGCGCAAATACGAGACCCAAAGATGTCCATATCCTCTTAATTGCTGCCAAGCTATCTAATATTATGGCTGTAAACAGTAAACAATTTATAAAAAATATGCATCATTTCAACACCACCACCACTACCTTTTTTCTTCGACATAATTTCCTTCTCTTCCCCACCTACCATTGCCTCCCTTTTCTCCCATTTGTTCTTCTCTTCCATTCCTTTTATCAGTTGTCTTTTTTTATTCCCATGCCATATTTTTTTTACGATTCCGCAGCTGAAGGCACCAGAGGCATTATGTTTTCGGGTTGTGGGTCCATTTATTCCTCTGTGCGTGTGTAGCAGATTTTCCTTTCTGCGATAACTTATGAACCACTAATGGAATTCGAACTAAACTTGGCAAAAGTATGACCCGTAAGACAAAGATGAACTGTTTAGATTTTGCATTCAAAAGGTCAAAGGTCTTTGTCAATTGATCTTTAATTGAAAATCTTTAAGAAAAAAAACACAATAAATCAATCACAGAAGGGATTTCAACCAAACTTGGCACAAGCATAGTCTATGATACTGTAACAGAAGTATGGACAAGTCAAAGGTCATGTGCACTTTGAAAATCATTTTGGAGATCATAACTCAAGTTAGAAGCATCTGATGTTTTCTTTCCTTTTATTTATAGATCTTATGTAAGATTTAAGGCTCATCGTGGAGTTGCCACAAACACATCTCACACAGATGGACATACAGCCAAATAGATGAGATGCACCACAGGACTGTTGGAGACAACATAGGGCTAAACACAGCCATAGAGATTGGGGAAACTGCTGACACTTCCAGGGGTACTCTGGCTGCCAACGACGTCACCTTTCTCACCTTACTCACCGCACTCAACGGAGCATTTCCAAAGGAGGAATTTTCTCCTCCCCATGGATGCCAACCTATGGAGATTTCTACTCTTCTACTCATCTCTAATTTCTCTCCCACTCTGTCTCATGTGACCTTTAATTGAGATCAAGTGTAACAGTGGGTTGACCTCAAACATGGGCAGAGGCATATCCATTGATGCATTCTCATCAAATTCTGTTTTCTCGTTTTCCATACAAGAGTCTATCTCGTAGGTTCATTGAGGAGCAAAACGGCAAAGGGCAACAGGTTTACTGTTTACTAAAGGCTATGAATGGGGGAGATGGAAGTGGGCAAGGTGGGTTGGAGGAAGGTGAGGGTGGACGAATACAAGGAGGAAGGGATGAATAACAAATGAGTAGCAATGGCCTGGAGAGAACCAGCATGGGGTGGAGAGATCATCGATGTGCATGGATTATTAAGGGAAGTGCATTTGAAAGGGTGAAGTGAGTGGGCTTCCTTCCTTGTTGGTGATCTGCATACGTTTATCTGCACACGCAATATTTCAATAGCCCATCGGTTCTCTTCACAAGCAATAGATTGTGTGGAATGTGTATATATAACCAGGTGAAAGCCATGTTGCAAAGCAGATATTGAACTGAAGTTTGCCATTTTTTTTTAAACTTTACTCCTCTTCCCGAGCAAGGTTGTGTGTTTTTCTCAGCTGTTATTCTCAAGCAACCCAGCAACACGGCCATACTTGAAAACAAGATTGCTGACAAAGAGAGAGGGAGGAAGAGACAGAGAGCCTATTAGGCAGCTGGTTTTCCGAATGAGGATCGGAGATTCGGAGTTGTACTTTCCTGCGAGTGCAGTGTTGTAAAACCAATAGCAGGCTTGTTTCAGTTGTTTATGTTTAATAGCATCTGCTCGGATGTGTGTATAAATGTAGCCTACATCAGGTCAGCACGTTCATTTATCGACAGCAGGCAAAATAAAGCTGAAGTTTTTGTTGTGCACGTAATTTACGCCAAGCTTAAATCTGTGAAAGTTGAATCTGTGAAAACCTTTGAAATTTATGCCAGCCTTGAATCTGTGAAAGTTGAGTCTGTGAAATTTACACCAGGCTTGTTGCTGTGAAAAAGCATCTGCTCGAATACATGGAGAGATAGGTGGTATAATGGTTAGAGCGTCTGAGTCTGGGAGGTCGGCAGTTCAATCCCTGCTGAGTTATACCAAAGACTTTAAAAATAGCCCTGTGGGGGACTGATGGTTATTTCCCCAACAGGTGGGGTGAAAATGATGGATTATGAGGGAAGGGGGCCATGGCCTCTCTTCCTGAAGTGGTATGGTCATGGGGAGCAGAACTTAAATTAACAGCATGGTCCTTATGTTTCAGTAAGAGACTGGTCTGCATCTAGCTGTCGGTTTCTGAGAATATTTTACAATAAATTACTTGAATTTGAGGTGAAAAACCCCATTTTAGGCATCTTCTAGGAGGCGGATCCGGATGGAGAGCTCAACTCCACGATACCTTGCTGTTCTGATGTGTCGTACCAAATTTAGTCCATATCGGTCATATAATTTGAGGAAAACATGTTTAAGTGAATATGACCGATTAGGGGAGGGAGGCCATGGCCCGCTTTCCAGGGTAAATATGGCCATGGGGAGCACAACTTAAGGTTAGGGGATGGTCACTCACGATGCCGCGTCGCTAGTTTTGTCTGGGTCCGGTTGTCGGTTTCTAAGAATAATATTTTTGAATGAAATTCCAATATTTGTGGCAAAACCCCCCTATTGGTCAGGTCGTTTGTGAGGATAAGATGGTTTAGTCAAATGCTAATCCGTATGGCCGGCCAGACATCAGGACCCACTCCATGAGCTTATTTCAGAGAAATAACCAAAAAATGGTACGTGCTGCTTCTTACTTGATGTTCGGCATTTAAAGAGGGTACATATACAACGTGGACAAACAATGCCGAGAAGGCAATGGCAAACCACCCAGTGTAACCTTTGTCAAGAAATTGCTTCAGCAGCAGCAACACTCTGGAAATAGTGTGGTGCATCAAAAATGTTATGCTTTCTGTTGCAAAGTTTGAACAAAGTTAATACTTTTGTATTAAATGAAATGTAAGAAAAAAATGACTGTGTAGAATCTCTTGAACGATGTGATAAACAAAATCGAATTGCAAGTTATATTTTATTGTCATTCACTTTAATTCTGTTCATAACAATTTTTGGAAGTTGTTTTTGGAAAGCAATGTGGGGGGGGGGGAGGGGGAGGGGCATGTTTACAAATCCATGACACAGACTCCACCCTCTGCCGTACCATCGGTCATCCCTCAGACCAGCAAGCAGCAGCTTCTTCGCCCACTGCAGATCTGGATAAAATCACAAACTGGTCCAACACGTGGAACATGTCTTTCAATCCGGACAAATCTCACACTCTCACTATGTCTTTCCGAAAGGACCGTTTCTGACCCCCCCTCCCCATCCACTTTCTCAACAATCCTCTGGAAGAAGTCCTTTCTTTCAAGCTTCTGGATCTCACTATCTGCCATGATTTTTCCTTGGAAAGTCACATTTCCAACCTGGCCTCCAAAGCCAGTCGCCGACTGGGAATCCTCCTCGTGCAAAGTCCTTCCTCGGCCCTCTTGAGCTCCTGACTACATACAAAGCTTTCATCCGCAGCCTGATGGAGTACTGCTCTCCGATCTGGGCTGATGCTCCTGCCTCCAACCTTTCTCGGCTTCACGCCGTGGAAACCAGGGCATTTCGGATCATTGGTATCTCCCGCGATGAGGCTGTCTTTGGGCCTCTCACTCTCTCACCGCTGGCAGGTTTGTGGTTTTTCTGTCTTCTACCATCTCCTCTCCGGTCTCGCCCCCCTCTGCTGTGTCTGTGATTTGTCCCCACGATATTTTCACAGGGCGCTCAAGGTCTGCCAACAACCCCCTTCTGGTAAAACTACCAAAATCACGAATCGCTACTCACCTTCACTCTTTCATTCCTCTTTTTTCCTGCCTTTGGAATAAACTCCTTCACTCTGTGCAATCCCATTATTCCCTCCAGGCCTTCAAAATAGTTGTTCACCACCACCTCTTATCATCCCCCATCCAAATCCTCGATCTTTTCTCCCCCTGTTAATCCATCCCAAACACACTTCCTTCAAATTCCCTGCTTTCCTTCCTGAAAGTCCCTGTAATGTCCATCTTGTATTCCCCATGTTCCCCGTCCCATCCCTCTCCCTTCCACAGATCTCCTCATGTCTCTGTTCCCCACTGTTTTGTCCTTCCCTCTCCCGTCCCTCTTGTCTCATGCCCCCCTTGCTGAGTGTTGTGTGTTTGCTCTCACACGAGCCTTGACAAGGTATACCAAAAAAAGGCAATGAAACTACTGTTGGATCATGAAATGTTCCGTCTCTGACACGGAATGTTAAGATGGCTATCCTTTATGCAGGCACTCCCTTTTTTGCATTTTTTCACCTTTTGAATAGAACAGCCCATTTTGGGCCATCCTCTTGGCCAAGTTTGAAGAAACTTTCTCTTGTCTATGGAATTATGGTTTCTGCATCTTCGCAAAGCCCAAGTAAATATTGATTGTTTTTTTTTTTATCAATTCCTATTTAAATATGGATTTTACCAAATGAAAGCTAAAAGCATATATTAACCATTGTGGGAAGAAAGGATTAGCTAATGTTTCCAGCATTATACCTTCATCAGAACTATGAAGGGCTAACGCTTGGAATATCGCCACATCTGCTTCTTGTTGCGGTTAACATACTGTAACATGTACGTGGTCATTAAGAAATCATGTCCATGATGGACGTACGCTCCAAAATTGATGAATGATGCGAGAATGGACCGCTTGGCGGGTACGTCTCCATCTATGTCATTCATATTTTTGGCCTATTCTACTGGTCCACACTACCAAGCGGAATATTTCTGCTATGTGGTAAAACAAGAGGCACATTCCCACTCTTGGCTGAAAATTCACATTCCTGGGCTGTGTATCACCTCAAGAGGTACCGCTCCCTGCCTTTCGCCCAGGCCTCTTGCTCTCGGGTTGTGGCATTTTGAACTGTTGCCCATAAGACTGTATTCATGCTGAGATGCCCAGAAGGAGTTACACTAGAGTGCAACATGATGAGGACACTGTTGGTCAGAGAACAGAATTGTTCTTTAATGGACACAATTATTCCCACATTCTTGTGGGGTTGGGAGGGGGAAGCTTGGCCCAAATCTTTCACAAACCATTTGGCCACGCCTAATGCTCAATTAAAGAGTTTGGGCAGGAATTTTTTAATTTGTTCATGGTGCCCGCAACAGCTCACTCTTCATGAAGGACATGCCTGGTGTTCTACCCCCTAATGCCAGCAGATGGGACACCTGTTTAACATCCAACTGAGGGATTGGCACACGCATTGATGAATCGCCCTGCCTGTGGTACACCAGGATTGCAGTTTATGGCTGGGCCAAGATTCAAACCCAGATTAGACCCATTCAAACCCAGATAGATTTTTCCTTCATGAATGTTTCGCATTCAGCATTAAGTAATGGTAAGCCTGGTGTTGGCTTTGCGGTTAGGGTGGATGACTTGGGATCCTAGGGTCCTGAGTTTGAGTCCTGTTGGCTGCTGAATTAATACAAGGTGGGGTTGACTCAGCCTGTCATCCTTCCAAGGTCGGCAAAATGAGTGCCAGCTTGCTGGTATCCTGTGTCGGAGTGGTGACCCGTCCAGGATTGTGACCAATAGCCAAGGAGACTGCTTAGGCAGCACCAACGTTCTGCAGGGTATGGTCCCGATGGATGGATGGAAGGTGTATATGTATGTATGTATATATATATATATATATATATATATATATATCCACTGATTCTCTGACTTCATCACAGGAGATTGTAATGATCTTGAAGGCCTTTATTTTCCATGGTGTTAAGCTGAGCAAGGTAGGAAACAGGGGCACCAGCTGAGATGGGAGAGCAGTATTCCATCAAGCTGGGGCTGAAAGCCTTGTCATTGCATTGGAGTTCAGGTGTGCCAAGGAAGGGCTTTGCATGATGAAGATGTCCAGTCGATGACTGGGTTTGGAGGCTAACTTTAAAATGTGGTTTGCCCAAGAGATCATGGCTGAGAGTGAGACCCGAAGAGTTTGAGTGACAACTTATTTGAGAGGGTTGTTAAGAAAGTAGATGGGAGGTTTTGCTGTGGAGCCCATTTGGAGAGAGCGAGTGTCTGGGATTTCTTGGAATTAAAAGACATATTCCAAGCATTTGACCAGTTTGCAATTTTCTCAAGGTTTGAAGGGAGGTAAGAGGCTGCAGTCTGCCTCTCTGAAGGATGAGGGATCTCACGCCAGAGGGTGGAGTCATCAGCAAAGAGATAAAGAGGATTTTCCAGAGAGTCAGAGAGAGAATTGATGAAAACGAGAAAAATCACTGGGCCCAGAACGCTGCCTTGAGGAACTCCAGCCTGGACAGGAAGAGTAGAAGAAAGAATTACATTGAGAGCGACACCTTGGCGATGAGAGTGGAGGAAGTCAGTAACCCAAGAGTGGAGTTGGCCTTGGATATCAAAGGAAGAGAGTTTGGACAGCAAGGCAGGATACCAAACTGTATCGAAAGTGAGATACGCCCAGAGGCACCAGAGCGAGATACGTCTCATGTCCTCAGATGTTGAGTACAATGGTGGAGAAAAATCAGCCCAAATTTTCATGCTTGGGGACTTCTACGATAAAATTGACGACAATATTTTCTCCAGATGTAAGAACAGCTTTTCGACAGAAAAATTAGGTGCACTTTTCTGCCCTGTACTGCATCTGTTTCAAAGTTCTGTGTTGTTTTTTTAACTACCTTGTTTTATTCCTTCATCCTAATATGTTATTAAGTTTTTTGTATTGGTTTATAAAGCATTTGATTAAGCAGTTTTATTCGTTTAACAGCTGGGGTAGCCTGCTGTTAGCTTTGCGGTTGATGTGGTGGCTTGGGATCCTTGAGTACTGAGTTTGAGGCCCCATTTCCACTGAATTAACACCAGGGGAATGACTCAGCGGGTCATCCTTCTGAGCTCAGCAAAATGAGCACCAGTAGACTGGTAATATTGTTACGAATCTGGCAGCCATGAGCACATAACATTCAGGTCCTGATAGAACAGTTATATGGGACATTTTCACAAAAGCGGGTCAGGTCACGGTAAAGACTGTCCGACAATTTTTATCAAGCATATATTGCCCAGTCAGTGCAGAGGCCTTATGGTGATCCTGCGTTGCTGACATCATTTGAACATTTTTCTAGGCCTTATAAGGGGTTCAAGCACTATTTCAAGAATATCAAAGAAAGTTGATTTTTGAGTTTGTTCTTTACCGTTACCTGACCCGCTTTTGTGAAAATGTCCCATATTGGTAAGTGTGTGTTTATAGTTAGGGCCTGTGTCTAACGGTTAGTTAGGGCCTGTGTTTATAGTTAGGGTTAGTTAGGTTAGTCTAACGGTTAGTTAGGGCCTGTTTTCAAGTTTATAGTTAGGGCCTGTGTTTGTAGTTAGGGCCCTACCTGTGTCTAACGGGAATTACATGTGTGCGCTGCGGAGTTTCGTTTACAACAAATCTCCTTCACTTCACTTCAAACACCGACGCCATTGCCCACGTGCGTTCGGCCACGTACGTGGGCGGAGATTTCCATCGCCTCAGACTGGGACTCTGCCCAGGAAGGCAGGGGCGTGCCCCTTATCCAATCACGCCACAGAGGGCGACTTTCCCACGGCACCCCGGCCAATGGGGTTGAGATTGCCACAGGGAGCGAATTTCCCACGGCACCCCGGCCAGTGGGGTTGAGATTGCCACAGAGAGTGACTTTCCCACCACACGCCGGCCAATGATGGTTGAGATGGCCACAGAGAGCGACTTTCCCATGACGCCCCGTCCAATGAGGATAGAGAGCGCCTCAGACTGCGATTTTCTCACCCAGGAGGAAAAAGGAATAAAAAGGAACGCCAGGCTGGGTCGGGGGGGGGGGGGTGGTCGTGGTCATGGTGGTCATGGTTGTGGTGGTCGTGGTCGGGGTGGTCGTAGTCATCGTGGTCGTGGTTGTCATCGTAAAGTCATTGTCGTCTTGGGGGTCGCGGGTCTTGGTGCTGGCTGGTTCGTCTGGTCCTGGATCATCGTCGTCTCTGATTTTCTCCTTGGTCTTGGTCGATTGGTGCGTGGCTGGTTGGAGAGCGCGGTACCTGGTGCTTGGAGCGGCGTCATGTTGCGGGTTCGAGTCTTGCCGAGCCGGATCGTCGAAGACCACACGAAGTGGACAGGTCCAAGCGCAGGCTCTGGTCTCCAGCTCTCCTTTCCTCGAGCTGGAAATCTTCAATAAAGACCCGACGGGGTCCATTTCTATGTGTGTGTGTGTGTGTGTGTGTGTGTGTGTGTGTGTGTGTGTGTGTGTGTGTGTGTGTGTGTGTGTGTGTGTGTGTGTGTGTGTGTGTGTGTGTGTGTGTGTGTGTGTGTGTGTGTGTGTGTGTGGCCCGTCTTTAAGTAGCAACTGTATAAGTGCTTGTGTGTAAAAGTACATTTCTTATAGTCGTGATAGCTCTGCTTTTTGCATCATCAGCAGTGTGTTCCCCTCCCCCCATTATAAATAAATCCCCTGTTAAAGGGTCCAGCTCGTTTCTGTGTTTCTTTCATTGGCTTAGCATGGTGCGTTTTTGGAAATTGGGAAACGGTAAATTGTGCACTTGGACCGATGGGTTCTGGTAACCATCCGCTCGGGTTACGCATGGTTCGAGCACGATAACGGCTCGTTCCGCTCGAGGCCTGCCAAGGGTGTGAATTTCCTGGTAGTTTTGCCGCGTGGATACTTAGGTACATTGAAGTTGGCAATTAACCCTATTCCACACGGCCGAATTATTGGCGATTCACGGTCCTGTAAGGGACCCGTGCCTTTCGGAGTTCTCCGAGGAGCATGATCTAAATTCCGGGTGTTCGGTGGAGCCGACTCTACTGCTCCACCTAGCGGTCGTGGTCGCCACCGAAACTCGGCCCCACAACGATAGGAGCACTGCATCAGCAGCATAGCCACGCCCCAAACCAATGATGTGACCAGCAGCCAAAAAGGCAACACATGATGGGACTGGGTAGGGAGATCTGCTTACCTGCTAACTCTGATGCATTTGTCATGAGACTCAGCCTTTTATAACTCATGCTCTCACACCCAATGACTGAAATGTCACGCTTTCAATTTTTCTTAGAAACAATATCTCTTTTTTTTTTAACAGTCATGAGACGGGTGCCTCGTCGAAACACCTGAGTTTCCAACCAATAAAAAAACGCTGTCACTTTCCATACAGTTCTACACACCATTTTGTTTTGGTTGTTCATGCGAACAAGCATGGATGAAAGTGGCTCTGAATCTGATGGTCGTCTTGGGGGTCGCGGGTCTTGCTTTTGGTTTTTGTTTTGTCCTGAGACGGGTGCCTCATCGTGGTCGTGGTCTCACGACCCGACTTCTTCTTTGAAGAAGACACTTTGCAGACAGAGCACGATACTTGCAAAATCCATAAAACAAATTTGACCTCAAAAATAATTGGTGGTTGAATTCAATGACTAAATATGCAACTCCTCTTCAAATTTCAAGTCAATCAGATGAAAATTGACTATTTTGGAAATTCGGCCAATGTTGACCTTTTGGCCCATTTGAACCTTCAAAATAATTGGTGGTTTCAGTCAGTGACCTGAAATATAAAACCTCTTCAAATTTCAAGTCAATCGTATGAAAATTGAGAATCTTATAAATACCACCTAAGTTGTTGAACTTTGGCCTATGTTGACCTTTTAGTCCATGTTAACCTCAAAAATAATTGGCGAGTTCAATTCAGTGACCTGAATTGTATATCCTCTTCAAATTTAAAGTCAATCGGATGAAAATGGAGGATTTTAGAAATTCTACCTAAGTTTTTGACCTTTTGACCTCAAAAACAAATGGCTTCTTCCGAAGGACAAACTCTACGATATGGTGAAGTTTCGTGAAGATCGGTTTAAAATTGTGACCTGTAGGGGACATAAAGATAGACACACAGATGGAATAACAAAATCTACTGACCAATATACTTGAAAAATCTTCGATTTTACAAGTAACAAACAGACAGAAAGGGGTGAAAACATAACCTCCTTCACCTTCGCTGTGGAGGAAGTAAATGCAGTTTTTATTATTAGTATAATTGTAAGAAAATGCATCCATTCATTATCTTTGCCAAGATAGTTTCCATTGTCTGTTTTATACTTGTTAATTCGCTGCAATAAATTGATCTATTTCACTGTAATTAAGTACCGTATTACATTGCATATTATTGTCTTTCGAAGCAGTTGATAATTAAATGGTTGCTTTATTCTATTAATATAAATTTAATGTATTAATATTAAATGATATAAATATTAATGAAGTATTTTCACTCCTGAAAGCAGGTTTGGATTGACAGCAACAGCAATGGATCTGTATTGTGCAAATGATTCCCAAAATTGCCTTGATCACCGTCTGTGTTACTCACTTACGGCTCAAAACGATATGGCTCAATAGAGTCATATAAACCACTCCAGATTTTATATTCATCCCCACTGCTTTCCTCATCATAAGAATTTACTCATCATGAGAAGTAAGAATTGAAAATGAGTATGAAAATAAAAGTGACACTTACAGTTACAGGTGTGGAATGATATTCATTCACTACTCTCGGTGGAATCAGTGTGAATCAGTTGAGAAGTATTCTGTTTCAATGATAGCCACTGTTATGGTTAAGTTTTGAAGTCTTCGCACTGTGATGTCGCAGCTCAGTGGGTGTACTATTTTTCTACAGGTGAAAAGTTATTCTCTTTTCTTTTTTTTCTTTTTTTTTGTCTTCTTTGAAGCAAAATACGAATAATGACCATGCACACTCGTAGCAAAAATCAGTGTTAAGCAATAGGTTCCCTTCTGTCTGTCTATCTCTATGTACAAACGTCGGTTTATGATTGACGAACAACTTGATTTCAATTGAATGTTATATTTTGAACATGAATCGGAAAACGAACCTGCAGCCTATCCGTACTTTGGCTCTTAATTCAATCTGAACGCAATGTGCAGAGAGGATTGAGATTTTAAAAAAATTGCTGTCTGGCAGTTAAACAAAATTGAAGATCATTCCAAATAGGAAACTTACTTTTTTTAAGGACGTTATAAAGGACACAAACAACAGGCATGAAGAACGAATGTAATGTGTTCGATAAGGTGGTGTAAGTGACACTGCATCAACGGCAGGAAACTTCAAGAATTCATTTTCATATAACCTTTAAAATCTTAATTTTATCGCAATTTAATTATATACTGTTGGACCCCACTATTCGCGAACCCCACATATTTGCGATTTATAAAATGTGACCTACTTCGACATTCTTGGCCCTGTGCTTCACATATTTGCAGGTTTTTTTCACGCCCCCCCCCTGCATTTTCATGGTTATTTGCGAGCGTATTCACAGTTGTTTGCATGCATATTCACGGTTTTCATGGGATTTTTGTTTTTTTTTCCCCCTCATGAATCATGAACTGCCAGAAACCTGTCCCCCATTTTTCCATTGAAACAATGCCACGCTATTCACGGATTCGCTATTCGCGGCATTTTCTCGGAACGTATCCCCCACAAATAGTGGGGTCTGACAGTACTTGAACATTGTAGAACACAAATCGCCTTCTTGCCACTTCCAAAAACCTCCAGTTTTGCAATCCTTGGACATGTTAAATAACGTTGTGTATAAGATTGTATTTAACAGTGGTAAAGTTTCTTAATTTTTTTTAATATGACCTTTAAAATCAGTATCTTATTTCAATTGAATTATAGACTTGAACACTCCGTGGGGTAAGTTGTTCTAGGAATTTCTAGTTACCTCTGCCACCGAGGGGGGAAGGACATTATGTGTTCACCGCTGTTTGTTTGTCTGTGTGTAGGATATCTCAAAAAGTCGTGGACGGATTCGGACGAAACTTGGTGTACATTTTGGGTGTATGACAAGTAAGAATTGATTCAATTTTGGTGAAGATCCGAATCTGGATTCGGTTGTGATAATTTTTTTAAGTGATTCTTCACCATTGAGAGATAGGGCTAAACCAATATATAGTGTAGCACGATATCTCAAAAAGTTGTGGGTGGATTCAGCTGAAAGTTGGTGTACAGGTTGTCTGTGTGACAAGGTCGAATTGATTCGATTTTGGTGAAGATTCAAATTCAGACCCGGATATGAGAATTATTTAATCTTGAAAGTGATTCTTCACCATTGAGATAAAGGGCCAAAAACGATATATAGCACGATATTTCAAAAATGTATTGGGCCAGATTTGTTCTCGTAGATCATCATAGCTCTGGAAAACCTGGAAGGAACAGCTAACAGCTTGGCAGGATGAGTGTCGCGTTGGTCGGCCGTCAGTATCATGTAACCGAGTGCACCATGCACACCATTCGTTCAAGCCTGACTTCCTGGAATTTTAACAAGAAAAGGTTATGCCCCTGAACAGTTGTTCAACGTTAATGAAACGGGACATTTCTGCAAGAATATTGGTAACAGGATGTACATATCCAAGGATCAGAAGGCAGCACACAGGTCCAAGTCTTTCAAGGATTGTCTTGCACTTCTTTTTTTTGTGGAAATGCATCCGGTGACTTTAAATGCAAACCTTTCGTGCCACGACACGCCCATCAGTGACAATGATTCCCTGACCTCAAGCAATTAACCTCCCACACTACAAATGTACATATTTATGCACTGCATAGGTATTCTTTCTGACGTTTTTAGTCACAAAAAAACGGATATAATATTTGACTGGATGTTACGTTCCGCAGCCACGTTACCCTATCCCCATTTATCTCATGAGGTCTTGAGCTTGAGAAACATAGTGCCGGTTTCCAGGAACCTAACCCCAGCATTGGACAAGGACTGTGCACACACTGTAAACGCAAAGTTTCTCCTCTTGTGTCCACATTTCCTAACAAGTGTAAATTTGCGAAAGCAAGTTCAGCCAAAGTGAAAACTTTTAAAAAGTCTGATCAAATCATCCTGACAACACCAGTTTTCTTTGAATCATGAAAGCAATTGAGTCATTGTCCACTTGATTTCATTGTACAATCATTGAAGTTGGACAAATGACTCCTGAATTTTACGCTCCGTTTAAAAGGCACAAGTATAAAAGACAACTTTTCACTTCGGTAATTTGTTTTTGTCTGTTCTTTAGCCGATGCTGGTATTGACCTTTTCTCGGGAGTTATCTTTGGTGAATGTTCCATGGCTGGTGTCTCCTGATTGCCCCAAATGATACGTGTTGGGCAATCAAACATTTTGGTAGGTCAGGCATTTTGAAAGGGTCTGCTTGAAGGTTAATTGGAAAAAAAAAGCTCTTTATCCCAAGGGACTGGCTTGTCAAAGACATAAATTACACAGGTTTACTGATTTCTTTTTCTTTTATGGAGCTTGTATTGAAGAGAACAAATGATCCAGCAGTTTTCTTGGTCTGCTGCATTGTGCAAACCTTTTGGCCGATTACCTTTTAATCCACGATGCTCCAAGTTGCTGTCAAAACTGCACATTTGAATGCACTGCTTGTACCGTGATTGTGATACAAATGGTGTGCCTGCTATGGCCATTTATTTGTTTTTGACTCACTGGTTTGAATGTAACCTCTTGGGGTTGAAGAGGATTGGTTGTTTTTGTTAAGTTTCTGGTTTTTAGCATGATATTTAAATATACAAGAGGATAATCGAGAGTGTTCAATAGAATGAAGGTCAACCGATGTCGCTGATGATCCATCGTAGCTTAAACTGTTTTAATAACAGGTCGTTCTCTTGCCAAAGCTCATGTATCTCTGGCTTTGTTTTATTGGCATCATCAAGGTCTGTTCTTGTCCAGGTATTTTGGTGGACTCTGTTGTTGTTTTTTTATCACCTCATTTCTGGGCCTTCCTTCTCTTACCCTCTAATTTTTCAACTTCGAGATTTGCTTTTAATCTGTTGATATTGAAATCGATCATAATGGCTCTAACTGTGGCAATCAAAACGTGGTATAAATTGTGTGTGCAATGCATCAGCGTCACATAGCTCGGCCCTCATTTTTAAAGTTGCAAAATTCAATTTTCAAAATAACTTTGATAAACAAACTTTTTGATTTATTAAATGTCCAACGGGTAATATTTCGCTTTAAGTGATCCACTGAAATAACAAATGCAATTATTCCAAGAGTTTTAATGCATGAAAAATTGCCTCGAAGTTGTCGATTCTCATCCCAGCTGAGAACGGTCACCCGAGTTTTTCGCACACAGGGCGAGTCATCGATGTGGTGTGCTGTCCCTCGGATGGACATTAAAATTGGGCTTCCCATCTGCCGGCATTAGTCGGTGGACGTTAAAAATCCATCAATATCCTTCATGAAGAGTTGGAGAGTTATCGCCGTCACCCTGACTACCAATGGTAAGGCAAAGGCAAACCACCTTGTGTAATCCTTGCTGTTGGGCTGTTGGGCTGTTGTGGTAGCACTGAACCTGCTTCGGGTAGAGCAGCGCCAGAAAGAAAATGATATTGGAAACATTTTTCTTTTCAAGCGGTAAGTACAAGATAATGGTTATTTTACAAAGAACTGTTGCACAACCATTTTCTTCATGTGCATATTTCGAGAATACTTAATGGCTGTATACATGTTTCACAATGCGATGCTTCAAAAGATGATCAATGTTTATGAATATTTCAACAAGCTGAAGGCGTTTTGAGAAGAAATGAATGTAAAAGACTGCTAATTGGTTTCGAAAAGCTTATATTATTTTTTTTGTAGAGAATGTCGAGGCTCACATGAGAGCTAACACACAGAATGGACAACAAGGGGAGCAGGAGACAAGAAGGGTGGGAGAGGGAAGAGGGAAGGACAAAACAGTGGTGAACAGTGACATGAGGAGCTCTGTGGAAGGGAGAGGGCTGGGGCCGGCTCCAAGGGATAAACAAAATGGACTCCACAGGAACTTTCAGCTCGTGACACGACAAAGACTTTCAGAAAGGAAAGCCTGGAATTTGAAGGAGGTGGGTTTGGGGTGGATGAACGGGGGGGGGGGGGGGTAGAAAAAGATCATTGTTTTTGATGGGGTAAGATAAGAGATGGTGGTGTACAGCTGTTTTAAAAACCTGGAAGGAACAGCTTTATGGAAGGAACTGGGATTACCCTTAGTTGGGTTTGCTTTCCATGAGGCAAAGGCAAGTTGTTTCAGGACAACTGCCTTGCCACAAGCTTCAGTGACCCAAGGGTGGGAGGAAGGAAAGGAGAACTAAAGATGAGAGGGGATAAATCTGTGCATGAGGGAGAGCAAGTTTCTTTGAAAGAATTCCCAGGATGAGTTGATGTCAAAGAAAGTGGAGATGGGAAACCAGTCTCGAAGTTTGGTGGCTGCTTGAAGACCCTGCAGTCGGCCTGAGTGAAATGCCAGACTTGACGGCGCTGAAGTGGTTCTGTAATGACAGCCAGAGAGATGTCCACTTTGACAAGCATGTGGTCAGAGGAACTGATTGGAGCGGGGGGAAAACAGTAGATATTTTCAGGGAAATTGGTCAAAATCAGATCCAGAAGAGATAGAGTATTATTGGATGAGATCTGGGTCGGGAAGTTGCCCGATTGAGTCAGTCCCAATGGGTCACAAAAGTCTTTTGCTGAGAGAGGTACCCACACCCAGCTGACAAGCATGATGACAAATGAAGTCACCACATAGGAGGGAGAGAGAGTTGGGATGAGAGGATATAAGTTGGTCCATGTTTTTGGAGAGCGAGGTCAGAAGCGGGCAGTTCGCAGGAGGAAGAGTTCGGAGTTGGAAGTGGAGAAGAGAGCAGTTCGCAGTTAGCAGTTCGCAGTTAGCAGTTCGCAGTTGGGAGTTCGCGGAGTCGGAGTGAAGAGGACGGAGCTGTGGAGAGGCGGCGGCGGCGAAGGCGGACGAGGGGGTGCTCGCGTCGGATTCGGGGAACTGCGGAGAGAAAGGCCGGCGGCGCGACCGAGGTCGTGGTGGAGACGCTCGTCGCGGGACCCGCGATTTTGTGAAATCCTCCTTTCCCCGAGCATCAGCAACCCCCTCCTGTTTCCCCCCGCGCTGAGATAGTGCGACAAAGGGGGCCCCCTTCCCACCCCCTACCAGACACTGTCCGCGAGGCCCGCGGAGTTGAGGCACCACCGCCGCTCCGCGTCTCATCATCAGACGGGTAGGCCCGACACGGTCTCGGCCCCAGGCCCGCCTACCCCCTCATCCTGGAGGGTGGTTCTCTTTTCTTTTGCTTTGGGAATATGTGTTGTCGGCGCCGTCTGTGAAGTAAAATTGTATAAGTGTTGCCGTGTGCCCGGTAGTCGGATAGATCTGCATTGTTGCATTTGCTTTTTGTCTTCTTCTTTTCCATGTGCTTTTGGTGGAATTGTATATGTGTGCTTTCCGTTCATCGCGAAATAAATGTGCTTATTATTAAACTGTTTTCCCGCTTCGCTTCGTCATTTCTTTCATTGAATCCCCATCTTGCTTCACGTAAAGGGTTGGTCGTGGGCTAAGACGCCCGATAATTAATCGAACCGTAGATGCCGACGAATAACACCGCTCGGTTATCCCGATAGTACGGAACGGGTCGCTTAAGTGGCCCGTGTCCGAAGTCGACCTGCGGCGAGGTGCGAACGCCCGGTCTACCCTCCGTGTGGGTACTTAGGTAGGTCGAATTTGGCGAGCAACCCTATCCCACGCGGGGGCCGATTGGCTCTATCGCGGTGAGACCGAAAGGTCCACCCGTGACTGGTTCCCGGCGTTAGTCCGAGAGGGTCACGACTGGATTGTCCGTCCGGTGGGCGACGTGCCGCGATTCGAGTTACGTGGCCGTTCGCACGCCGGCGGGCGCGAATCCGCAACAATATTATATATATATATATATATATATATATATATATATATATATATATATATATATATATATTATATATATTATATATATTATATATATATATATATATATATATATATATATATTATATATATATATATATTATATATATATATTATATATATATATATTATATATATATATATATATATATATATATATATATATCTATTATATATATATATATTTATATTATATATACATATATATTTATATTATATATTTTATATATATATATATATATATATATATATATATATATATATATATATTTATATTATATATACATATATATTTATATTATATATTTTATATATATATTATATATTTTATATATATATATTATATATATATTATATATATATATATATATATATATATATATATATATATATATATATATATATATATCAATATCTATAGGGTTAGAATGGAGCACAGATGTTAGAATACCACACACTTTGGGACAACAGAGGAGGAGCTGATACTGAAGCAGAAGACAGTGAAGAGGTGTTAATAGCGGAGGTAGGATGAGGGGCAAGATGGGAGGGGTAAGGAGAGAGGATAACAGGTGAGGGGTTAGGAGGTAGATTTAAGTTTCTGGGGTGAGTTGGCACTGAAGGTTAAAAAAAAGGACGATTGATGGAACACGACCATGCATTGCAAACTGCGAGTTTTAAATGTTTTTAAGTCAGAGATGCGATTAAAGACATTACTTTCGGGATGCAATAAAGGTGAATTAAGAGAACGGAGAAAAAAAACATTGTAACAGTTGGAGGTTTTAGCCACGGGATGAAGGAGAGGTCAAATTGAAAATAACCTTTTAAAGAGGAAGAGAAGTGAATTGTGATATAATCCTGAGAACCACACGTGTGAAAGAGTAAAGTAGTAACAAAGCATGAAGAAGATCTGTTGATGTTTTTGCATCAACAAAATGCATTTTATCACTGGGAATGTTATGCACTGAAGAAAATTGTTCAATCAGAAGTTGGCAACAAACAATGATAGTACCTTGTGAAGATGGATGTGATCATAGTAAATGTGACGCACTTCAGATTTGCCGTTGTCTTTTAAAAGGTTATGGCCTGCTCCAAAATATGCTGCCAGTATGCTGAAGAGTGCGTGTTTAAAACATTTGTCTTGCTAAGTCAGATAAGTCGGATACCTGAAGTGTGGTGGGAGTTATATCGCTGGAATGAAAACAGTAGTGTAGAACACCTGAACGGTATTGCCTCTCACATAGTAGTTGAAATGTATAGTAATTTGATGGTGATTCTCAGCGATGTCAAAGTGGTTTGTCTTTTTTTTAAACGTGATTTTTGCTGAATCACTGTGAAAGTGATTGTATTCAGTGACAGGTATAAAGGCAGTTGGTTGGCCCGCTCCCCTCTTCCGTCGCTCTGCGCAGCGGGAGGTGGGGTTGTGCGTGTTGTGCGTGTTGTGTGTGTGTGTGTCCAGGCCATAACCTTTTTTACCATTTGACCTTTTCTCATCAACTTTCAAGAAACTATTGAAAATTGAGTTATCGACCTCTACTCACTGCAAAAGCTTGATGACTGTGTCCAGTCTGAGTGGTGTCTCATAAACTGTTAAGCTTGAGTGTGGATGAATACAGTCACAAGTTCAATAAGAAGCAAGAAATGGCATATCACCAGTGGGCCAATTTGGCGTTGTGTCCACAAAATAATATGATTCAATCGGATGACTCGGGTGTCATAAATGGCCAGTGCCTGTGGGAATAAGCTGCTTACCAAAAGGGGTTCAATGCTCATAGTCCCATGGTTGAAAGGAGTGACAACCCACTGAAGATAAAGCCATGACGTGGCATGTGGCATGTGGTACAAAGCTCAGTGAGTCAAGGGAGGAGCTGCGTCGCTGAAGATTGGACTGCAAATGCAGTTTAACTCCAGTGAACTCCCGTAAACTTTTGTTTAACTCCAGTAAAACTCAAGCACGTGAGTCATTTTCATGATGGTATAAATTGTGAGCTGCTCGGCAGGGCATCGTCGTCACACTTCCATTCAAGCTTTCCTCAATGCCGGTCCCCCGAATGGGAGGTCCAAGAGCCCGATAGTTGTGTGGGGCAAAATAATTGGTCAGAAACCGGATTTAAAAAGATCACGCCAACATCCTGCCATTGGTTGGACAAGTAAATGGAATGAAGTTCATGCTGTAAAAGCACAAACAATTTGGCACCGATGAAAAGTACACGACAAATCCTTTATTATGAGAATATGAAGAAAATAATTAAAAATTGGGGAAAAATGTAAAAGGGCAAAGTCCTAAAGGCTATAAATAGCCCTTATTAGTCCCGCCAGATCATCTCAAGCACAAGATGCCATGGTTTTTTTTAATTTAATCACTTTCGTGATTTTTTTTTTTTTTTTACCACAAGCAAAGGTTCCGACAATGCCGGGTCTCTCCTCTCAACTCTTCCCTTCTCTCCTCCCACCCTAACCCCTCCCCCCCTCTTCCCACCCCATCCCATCTCCTCCCTCCACCCACTTCCCTCCTTCCAGACTCCTACCCCACCCCTTCCTCCTCACACCTCTTCCCTTATCTCCTCCCACCCTAACCCTCCCTCCCCTCTTCCCACCCCATCCCTTCCCCTCTCTCATCCCATCCCTCCACTGGCTCCTCCCTCCCACCCACACCTTATCCTCCTCCCTCCCTTGTCTCACCTCCTACTCCCACCCCACCCCAATTCCTCCCTCCTCTCACCCCCTCCCTCCCAAAACAATTTCCTAAATGAAAGCAGATGGCACAAAAAGGGGAAACAATTCAATCTCGTGTAAAAAACACAAAACAAAACAAAATATCAGTCCAGAGGACACAGAGGCACTGGACAACACCTACCGCATGACACCGCAGTTTGTAATTTGATCCATCTACCAGTTATTACAAAGGAGAATAGAATGTATTTTTCGGTGTGTTTAGCAGAGTGACTGCATGCAGAGTGAACTGCGTACTGTAGCGTGGGGTAGTGCAGGTGACTGAAGAGACACACGCGCACACACTCTTTTGTTTTATTTTTTTTTGCCGGTGAATTACCACTGTACCATAGCACAGAACTGAAAACACACACACACACACACACACACACACACACACACACACACACACACACACACACACACACACACACACACACACACACACACACACACACACACACACTGACATTTATTATTATAGATTGAGCTTCAGTGTGTCTGTCAAGGCCATAACATTTTTACTAATTGAGCTTTTGTCGTCAAATCTTCAACAAACCTTTATTACTGTCGTGGATCAATGCTTGCATCTCCACACATCGTTGCAATGATTGACATCATAGATTTGCTGTGTTAGCATGATTTGCACCAATGATGATACAAGCATTTCTTTTCTACAAATTAATTTGTAATATTGGTGATATTACATTTATTTGAAATTTCATTTATGATATAAGAAGGTCCAAGTGGTCTAAGTGGTAAAGGGTCGAAGCTGTCTAATCTGTCTGAAGGGTGGTTATTTATGTATTTATTTATTTTATACTTCAACTTATTGCAGTGGCATGATTTCATGCTTTCAACTAGCTATGATCAACGGTGCATCGCCACTGCTACTGAATATGGGGGCACCACTGATGTAATGCCCCTATCACTGGTACTCATTTCACCGACCTTGGAAGTATGACAGGCTGAGTCAATCCCATCTGGTGTTAATTCAGCAGCTGACGGGGCTTGAACTCAGGACTCTTAGATCCCATGCCTGCCACCCTAACCACGATGCCAGCACCAGGCTTCTGAAGGGTGGAAGGGGTATAAATGGCGTTACGGTCGAAGAGGTCTTAGGGGTCTTTTGGTTCTCATTGGTCTTTTGGGGACTTTTGGGTCTTCGGGGTATTTTTGGGTCTTCAGGGCTTTTGGGTATTTTGCGGTCTTTGGTGACTTTTTTGGTCTTTTGGGTATTTTGGGTCTTTGGGGACTTTAAGGGTCTTTGGGGTATTTTGGGTCTTCGCAGTTTTTTGGGTCATCGGCATCCTCGGGTCTTTAGTGTCTTCTGGGTAGTTAAGGGTCTTCGGGGTCTTTTGCATTTTAAGGGTCCTCAGGGTCTTTGAGGGTCTTCAAAGGTCTGAGGGGTCTCAGCAATCTAAAGGTTTGAAAGGTACATTCCGATAGTACGTAAGTAATATATATATATATATATATATATATATATATATATATATATATATATATATATATATATATATATATATATATATATATATATATATATATATATATATATATATATATATAGTCACACGGCTGGATGGATGGACGGAAGGAGGGATGGAAGGAAGGACGAACGCACGCTGAGCTCTTTTTTGTACACAAACGAGAGCTATAGATGAGAATATTGTGTCCACAAATGAATAAAATGAAGAATTTTGTTTTGTTTTTTTACTTTCGTTTTTGTAAAGTATAGTTCGAGTACAAGGCGGATGCGGACGGGCTTTGCATTTTGAGACCCTTTTTTGAGTCACTGAATCATGTTGCTTATTAATTCCTGGTTTTTGTTGTATCATCTCAAAAGTCCTATTCACATTCTCTTTCAACTGCTTCTCAACCATAGTTTTCTAAAACATATATGTATGTGTAATGTATATGCATGTACAGTTGCCTGCAAAAGTATCCACCCCCTTTCTAAAGTTTTTACCTTTTGATGCCAACCGAACCTCTTTCATGATGCTTTCAATATCAAACTTTATGCATAGTGTCTTCACAAACTACTCCAAGGTGATTAAACTAAAAAATTCAGATAAAATGTGAATAATAAGTTAGATTAACAGAGAAAATCAGATGATTTTTCGTTGCATAAGTATTAAACCCCATTGCATATTTAACCCGAAATCACTTCGGAAGCAAATGATTTGTTTTCAAGGTTATAAAATAAGTGTAATGGGTTTCACCTGCATGTCATTCGTGGTTTAACTTAAAAATTAAGCTCTCTCACTAATATAAGGAGTTTTAAGGAACAACTCACTTGGTCAACCATCAAGGCAAACATGAAGACCAAGGAGCTTTCCAAAGAAGTCAGACACAAAGTGGTGGATAAGCACCATTTAGGAGAGGGTGATGATAAGATTTTAGTCACTCATCCCTTTGAGTACGGTGAAATCCATCATTAAAACGTGGAAGACGTATCATACCATCCAGACTCTACGCAGATCAGGTCTCCCATCCAAACTCGGCAGCCAGGCAAGCAGGAAACTGGTTCGGGATGTCACTGTAAATCCAACAATGTTTTTGGAAGATCTGCAAGGCTCTATGTCCGAGATGGGGGTCAGTTGTCATCACACAAGAATATCCCGTTCCCTTCACAAAGTCTCTATGGACAGGTGGCAAGAAATAAGCCATTACTGAAAAAGATGCATCGAAAAGCTCGTTAAGACTTTGAGAAAAAGTATCTTAATGATTCTGCAAGTGTGTGGAGAAACGTTTTGAGGTCAGGCGAGACAAAGATTGAACTTCTTGGTCAACTGTCAAGTCAACACCATCCCTACTGTCAAGCATGATGGTGGCAGCATTATGCTGTGTGGCTGCTTTTCATCAGCAGGGACTGGCAAGCTTGTCAGGATGGAAGGGACAAAGGATGGTGCAAAGTACAGGAGAATCCTTGATGAAAACCTGCTTGAGTCAGCTATGAATCTGAAGCTGAGTCGGAGATTCACATTTCAGGAGGACAATGATCTGTAGCACAAAGCTAAACCCACACTGGAGTGGCTGAAAAAGAATAAAGTAAATGTTCTTGAGTGGTCTAGTCAAAGTCTTGACTTGAACCCAATTGAACATTTATTGCGAGACTTGAAGATTGCAGTCCATCAACGATCCCCATCAACCTTGGCAGAACAAGAGCAATTTTCACATGAAGAATGGGCAAATATTTCACCATCTCACTGTGCAAAGCTGGTAGAGACTGACCCAAAAACACTCATCACAGTTATTGCTGCAAAAGGTGTTTCCACCCAGTACTGATCGAAAGGGCTGAATACGTTTACAACGAGTGAATTTTGATTTGTACATATTGTTTGCAGGTATTCCTGACATGTGACGACCTTCAACTATAACGGTGTTTTGATTGATCTCCTCAGTTATGAATAGAAAAGTTTATTTGGATTGGGTAAATACTTTTGCAGGTGACTGTACATATTCTTTATTTCCCTGGTGACTAACCGACCACACGGTTAACATATTTTGAGTTTACTGTTGAAGCAAAACAAAAGTCATCTGGACAAGAACCAAAATCGAATCGGCTTGGTCTTGTCACCGAACCAACTCATCCACCTCGTTTTGTCATAACTCGTCCACACCTTTATGAAATATCGTGCTATATATCGGTTTTAGTGCTCACTCAATGGTGAAGAACAACTTAAAAAATTATAGTATCATGATCCAGATCTTCCCCAAAATCTAATCATTTTGTCCTTGTCACACACCCAACCTCAACACCAAATTTCGTCCGAATCCGTCTACAACTTATTGAGATATCCTGTTCACAGACAAACAAACAGACAGACAGGGATGAAAACATATCCTCTATCCACCTTCGGTGGCAGAGGTAATTAAAAAGAAAACTGAGAAATATCGGAAATGCCAAAAAGATGCTGCTTCACATTCTAATTTAAAACAAAATAATGCACTATTCAGTGGCAAATACAATGCCAGTGAATTTTATTTTCTGCGGTTTGCCATTGGCAAAGTCATTTTTCACAGTTTTGTTTCACAGATTGGTGAATTCTCTTTTCTGATAAATGTCAACACAATTGCCAACTCTGCCGGGACTGAATCTGGTTTACTGTTGGGTATAGTCGGCAGAGTGTTTAGCCTGAGTGTGTCCAACATTGTTAACTTGCCTGGATTGGCAATAACATATGAAATCGAATAATAACAATATATATGTTCCCTTGCAAGGAACTCCAATGCAGCAGAAGGCCATTGGGCTCATCAAAGCCTGTGCCATTATTGCCAGCTTCTGGTCATTTGTCCATGCTTTATCCTTTTAAAGGCTGAGCATCATTGAAGGAAACAGCAAGTACCATTTGGAAAGTCTTTGGTATGACTTGATCATGGTTAGAACCGTCAACCTTCGACTCAGAGCCGACGCTTTAACCACTACCCCACCAAGTCTGATTCTAATTTTTACATCCTCAAAAAGGAAATACAACATTAGCCAACTTCAGTAGCTTTTCATTTGCCAATCATTTGTCCAAAATGTAAATGAGTGTATATGAAATGCTGGGGCCAGTATGGTTCTCGAAATTAAAACCCACATTTACAATGGAACTTTTCTCTTGACCAATAATGAGTCTGGCAGAATAGTGTATAGGTATGCACACTCACCTCTGAACTGTCTAGCAGGGGTTAGAATCTCGACCCAATCCTGCACTTTTATCATGGTGTTTTGCAGGCAGCTTAATTAATGGTGTTTAATGTCCATTCGAGGGTTGAACATTGAACTGGGGGTTCTGTCTACCAGCAATAGTTGGTGAACATTAAATATCTCACGGTGTCCTTTGTCAAGAGTTAAGTCCCATTTATCCATTAGTCTTCTCCATATTCTTATAATAAGGGTTTGTTGAAAATTTGATGACAAAAGCTCAAATTGTAAAAAGGTGATGACCTGGACAGACAGACAGTCATTCTCGTTATCAATATGTACCATTTTCATTATTGTTGGAATCATTATTGTTATGTACCATTATCATTTTCATTACATCACATTATTATTATTGGAACCATTTTCACGATCGTTATCGTCCTTATCATTATGTACCATTTTCATCATCATTATCATTATGTACCATTGTCATCATTATTTTTGTTATCATTATTATTATGTCCCATGATCAGCACCATTTTCATTATCATTATCACTCTGCATTTACCGAAGAAACCCCGAATACTTTTGGTCATTTTCCCTGCCGAGAAATAATCAGTTTACGGGGAAGGTCCTCCGTGTCATCGACTTTTCTCTGAGCAACCACATTTCCGGAACTCGTCTCCAAGGTGAGAAAAAAAAACGCGGCATGTGCAGCTGTTCTACGGCGGGCTGAGACAGGCTGTCTATCAAATGGAAGACCAAGAAGGAACCCAAAGAAGTAAAGAGCAAAGATGGAGTCAGTAGGAGGAACCTGGATAGGATTAGGGGTTCAGCCGCTACTCCACAATCCTCAAACCCATCCAGGTGCAGCCAAGTGGGCCTTACAGAAAAATTTCTGCAAGAATTCACTTCTGCTTCGAGAGACAGATAAAGAATGAGAGGAACAGAGAGTAAAATAGATGAAAGAGAAGAAAAAGCAAGAATTGGACTGAATAAAGAGAATTGTGAAAAAAATAAGAATTAGAAAGAAGTGTGAAAGGAACAAAGAACAAAGATGTCCGAAAGAACCCGGATAGGTAGAGTTCAACAGTTACTCCCCAGGCTCAAATGCAGCAACATGTACAAGCTACCAGAGCTGACTTTGCCTTCTCACATTTTGACCCAATTATGAATTATTCTCTCCATATTCCCATAAAGGTTTGTTGCAAATTTGAGGACAAAAGCTCAAATGGTAAAAAATGTTTTGGCCTGAACAGAAATATATATACGTATACATATGTATACACTACCAGTCGAAAGTTTTAGAACACCCCCATTTTTCCAGTTTTTACTGAAATTTAATCAGTTTAATGTTTCATATGTACTCTGAAATTAAAGCATAGAACAAATATACAATTGCAGATGAAAAAAGAAATAATGGAATCGTTTTGTTGAACAAAATTTAATCGAAATTTTTGACTCATCAAAGTAGCCACCTTTTGCGGATATAACAGCCGAACATACTCGTGGCGTTCTTTCTACAATGGAAATCAAATATTGTTTGGAAAGTTGCAACACTGTTGCAGAAGTTCCCACAAATGTGTTGCACTTGGAGATTGCTTTGCTTTCACCCCTCTGTCCAGTTCATCCCAAACCAGCTCGATGGGGTTTAAGTCTGGAGACTGTGCTGGCCATTCCATGATTTGAAGCCTACCGTCTTGTTCTTTTCTTCTCAGGTAGTTCTGACATAGGCTGGAGGTATGTTTTGGGTCGTTATCTTGCTGTAGGATGAACCCCTGACCAACTAGACGTAAACCAGAGGGTATTGCATGGCACTGCAAAATACTGTGGTAGCCATTTTGGTTTAGGGTGCCAGTCGCCGACTGGGTCCATCAAAGGAGCCCCTAGTCATCACGCTAACTCCTCCATGTTTGACAGTTGGTGTCACACACCGAGGAACCATCCGTTTGCCTACTCGACAGCGTACAAAAACCCTGTGTGATGAACCGAAGATTTCAAATTTTGATTCATCGGTCCATAAGACCTTCTTCCAGTTTTCAATAGTCCACTGACGGTGCTTCATGGCCCAGGCAAGCCTCTTTTTCTTATTTTGCCATCTTAGCATTGGCTTTCTTACTGCCACTTGACCTGTCAAACCTGCAACTCGAAGTCTTCTCTTCACACTTGAAACTGAGACTTCCATACTTCGACCAGTGTTAAGCTGTGCTTGAAGCTGCTGTCCTGTGAGCCACCCATCACGCAAGCTGTTGACTCTCAGAAACTTGTCTTCTGATTGTGTTGTGGCTTTTGGTTTGCCAGACCTCTTCCTGTCAGTTTCCTCCAGTTTCCAAGTGCCTTTTGATGGTATAGGAAACTGCACTCACTGACACCTTGGCTTCCTTTGCAATTTCTCGAAAGGAAAGACCTACACTTTTGAGGGTAAAATGGTCTGTCTGTCTTCCTTTGTTAATTGTCTTTTTCTTGCCATTATGATAGCAATATACTACTTCCTGCAGTGCAATATTGTCCAAATAATGCTTCAGAGGGTGCAGCAACACAGTCTGATCCAACACTGCTTTTATACAGACAGAGGGTTTGTAACCAATCAACAAAAGTTGGGACACCTGCAGGAATTGCTTGCATCAACTTTCAAGGCTTAATTTACTTCCATTGCTGCAGAACAGCTGCAGTGGCTGACCCTTCACTTGTTCCCTTTTTTAACAACTCTGAAATTTACATTATTTTTCAGTTTTTGGGAACCTAAACTATTTTTTAACCTCTGGCAGTTTACTGCTTAGCTTTGTACCATTTCAGGTTATTCACTGGACTTGAACTGCTTAAATTTCAGTAAAAACTGGAAAAATGGAGGTGTTCTAAAACTTTTGACCGGTAGTGTACGTATATGTATATGTAAAAATACATATACATACATATATATTTTTTTTTTGACATATATATATATATTTTTTTTCTTTTTATTTTTTTCTTTGGTGATTTAACAAAACAAATCGTGGCCCGATTTTTGATTTTCGAAAAAAATTAATTTTTAATGATTTTTCAAAAAATTCAAAGTCCCGTTGCTAGGCAACCAAAGGGGCGTGAGCAACCAGTACCTAAGCGGCACAACGAGGTCATAAACTGGTCCTACCACCCAAATTTCATCAAAATCTAACAACGGCAAGGGGGTCAAAACCCCCCGACAAACACACATACGGACAGACCGACACCACGACCAACAAATAAGGGTAGATCAATAGATCAACAATCGATAAAAAAAAATTCAATCGAAAAAATTTTTTTTTCGATTTTTTTTTCGACTCGATCGACTACCCAAAAGAAAGAAAACACACTTACACACACACACTTACACACACACACACACACACACGCACACCTAATAATGTACACACAGGAATCAACCCGATCAACACACAAGCCCTCCATTTATAATGAAATTCCATTTCTGGTAAACACTCATGACATAGTTCTGGTTGATTTAAATATATATATATATATATATATATATATATATATATATATATATATATATATATATATATATATATATATATATATATGTACACACACACACACACCCAGCCAATGCTATATATATATATATATATATATATATATATATATATATATATATATATATATATATATATATATATATATATATATATATATATATATATATATATATATATCATCTTCTTCTTTCGGCTGCTCCCGTTAGGGGTCGCCACAGCGGCTCATCCGTGTGATCCGCATTGTGATTTGGCACATGTTTTACGCCGGATGCCCTTCCTGACGCAACCCTGGTCGCCTCTTACGACACGGGGATATGGTACACCTATTTTAACCGGGGTATACACCGGCCCATTACACTGGTACTCACTTCGCCGACCTCGGAAGGATGACAGGCTTAGTCAACCCCCTGGTGTATTAATTCAGTGGCCCAACGGGGCTTGAACTCAGGACCTTTTGGATCCCAAGCCGCTGCCCTAACCACTGCGCCAACAACAGGCATATATATATATATATATATATATATATATATATATATATATATATATATATATATATATATATATATATATATATATATATATATATATATATATATATATATCTTCTTCTTCTTCTTTCGGCTGCTCCCTTTCGGGGTCGCCACAGCGGATCATCCGTATGATCCGCATAGCGATTTGGCACGTTTTTACGCCGGATGCCCTTCCTGACGCAACCCTGGTCGCCTCTTACGACACAAGGATATGGTACACCTATTTTAACCGGGGTATACACCGGCCCAGTACACTGGTACTCATTTCGCCGACCTCGGAAGGATGACAGGCTGAGTCAACCCCCTGGTGTATTAATTCAGTGGCCCAACGAGGCTTGAACTCAGGACCTTTTGGATCCCAAGCCGCTGCCCTAACCACTGCGCCAACACCAGGCTTTTATATATATATATATATATATATATATATATATATATATATATATATATATATATATATATATATATATATATATATATATATATATATATATATATATATATATATATATATATATATATATATATATATATATATATATATATATATATATATATATATGCAAAATTGCACAAGCAATTGTGAAAACCCCTTTCCAGCTGTGTGAGTGATGGGGCTGAAGAGAGATTTGGTGTGAAGGTTCAGTTTTGTTGTTGTTTTTGTACACATAGTCGAGACTCACAGAAGAGCTGGAATTAGTACACTGAACAGATCAGAACACAACAGGACAAGAGGAAGAGTTGAGAGAGGGGGGAATCACCAACAGCAGAGTTGAAGGCCAATATAGTGGCAGACTTGGCTAAACAATGGGTGTGGGGAGGAATAAGGGACAGGAGAGGATGCATAGGATGGACAAGATGTATGCAAAAGGAAATGTTCAGGAGGGAAAATTGTAAATTTGAAGGAGGAGGGATTGGGGTGTGGTGGGGGCGTGTGTGTGTGTGTGTGTGTGTGTGTGTGTGTGTGTGTGTGTGTGTGTGTGTGTGTGTGTGTGTGTGTGTGTGTGGGTTAACAAGAGTAGAAAAGATCAAAAGCAAGTGAACAGCTGTCTTGAAGACCTGGAAGGATGAATGAGATTGAAGAGAATGTAGAAGTTGGGAGAAAATGATCCAAGATTGAGTGATACTGGATTTCGGTACTAGTTTAACCAGAAGGAGGTTGATGGTTGGTGGACCATGTGAGCCCTGCAGAAACCTTGAGAGGACAAAGCACAGAAAGAGCAGAGGGTGCAAGACCAGAAAGGAGACCATAAAAGACAGAGAGACCACTGATCTGTCCACAATAATGTAGTGATAGGCTCATCGACTCGGCTTCATCACGGAAATTCCAATAATCTTGAAGGCCTTGATTTTCCAACGTCAAGCTGAGCAAGATGTGATGCAGGGGAGCCAGCCCAGAGGGGAGAGCAGTACTTCATCAAGCTGTTGGAAGACAGCCTTAAAGGTGGAGAGGAGTGCAGGTGTGCCAAGGAAGGACTTTGTATGATGGAGGATGCTCAGTCAGTGGCTGGCTTTGAAGGCCAACTTTGAAATGTGTTTTGCCCAAGAATGGTTGATAGTGAGACTCAGTAGTTTAAATGACTGAACGTCCTCAAGAGCATTGTTAAAAAAGTCGATTGGGAGGAATCACCAACAGCAGAGTTGAAGGCCAATATAGTGGCAGACGGTCCTTTTGGAGAGAGATGGTGAGAGTGTGAGATTTGTCAGGATTGAAAGACATATTCCAAGTGTTTGACCAGCTTGTGATTTTTTTTTCAATGTCTGAAGAGAGAGAAGATGCTGCAGCCTTCTTGGCTGAAGGATGAGGGGTGTCACGGCAGAGGGTGGAGTCACCAGCAAATAGATAAAGAGGATTTTCCAGAGGGAGAGAGAGACAGACATCATTGATAAAGATTTGGAATAGGACTGAGCCCAAAACTCTCCCTTGGGACAATCCAGCCTTAACAGGGAGATAAGATGAAAGGAAAATCCGTTGAATGCCACACATCGGTTATGAGATTCGAGGAAGTTCATAAGCCACATGTGGCGTTGGCTTTGGATGCCATAGGCAGACAATTTGGAGAGCAAGGCAGGATGCCAGACTGTATCAAAAGCACCAGATACACTACATGGCCAAAAGTAAGTGGACACTTCGTCCAATATCTCATTCTAAAATCATGGGCATTAATATGGAGTTGGTCCCCCCCCTTCGCTGCTAAAACAGCCTCCACTCTTCTGGGATGACTTTCCAATAAATATTGAAACATTGCTGCGGGGATTTGCTTCCGTTCAGCCACAAGAGCATTCGTGAAGTCAGGCACTGATATTTGGCGATTAGGTCTGGCTTGCAGTCGGCATTCCAATTCAACCCAAAGGTGTTTGATGGGATTGAGGTCAGGGCTCTATGCAGGCCAGTCAAGTTCATCCACACCGATCCCGACAAACCATTTCTGCATGAACCTCGTTTTGTGCATCGTGGCATTGTCATGCTGAAGCAGGAAAGGGCCTTCCCCAAACTGTTGCCACAAAGTTGGAAGCACAGAATTGTCTAGAATGTCATTGTATGCTGCAGCATTAAGATTTCCCTTCACTGGAACTAAGGGGTTGAGCCAAAACCATGAAAATCAGCCCCAGACCATTATTCCTCCTCCACCAAACTTTATAGTTGGCACTATGCATTCGGGCAGGTAGCGTTCCCCTGGCATCCACCGAACCCAGATTCGTCCATTGGACTGCCAGATGGTGAAGTGTGGTTCATCACTCCAGAGAACACGTTTCCACTGCCCTAGAGTCCAATGGCGGTGAGCTTTACACAACTCCAGCCCAACGCTTGGCATTGCCCATGGTGATCTTAGGCTCGTGTGTGGCTGCTCGGTCATGAACCCCATTTCACGAAGCTCTCCGCGAACAGTGCTTGTACTGACATTGCTTCCAGAGTCAGTTTGGAACTCAGTAGTGAGTGTTGCAACCGATTACAGATGATTTTTCTGCGCTATGTGCTTCAGCATTCAGTGGTCCCATTCTGTGGGCTTGTGGCCTATCACTTCACGGCTGAGCTGTTGTTGTTCCAAGACGTTTCCACTTCACAATAACAGCACTTACAGTCAACTGGGGAAGCTCTAGCAGGGCAGACATTTGATGAACTGACTTGTTGGAAAGGTGGCATCCTATGACAGTGCCACGTTGAAAGTCACTGAGCTCTTCAGTGCAGCCCATGGTTGTCTATGGAGATTGCATGGCTGTGTGCTTCATTTTATACACCTGTCAGCAGTTGGTGTGGCTTAAATATCCGAATCCACGACTTATAAGGGGTGTCCACATACTTTTGGACCTATAGTGTATGTCCAGAGAGATGGCCTTGATCTCATGTCTGACATTGAAGGTCTCCACCATTGTTAGGTGAGTAGAAGCAGCATGTCCAAGGGGCAGTGACCTCATCTGAAACCAAAATGTGATCTGAGATGAGGTTGTTGTCGAAAAGTAAAGATGTGCTATCAACTGCGATGATGGATTCCATGAACTTGCTGATGATGGGAACTAAGCTGATAGGTTTGTATTTAAGGGATGAGGTTTTTACCTTTTTCTGTAATGCAGTGATGTTGGTGGACTTCCAAGCAGATGGAAGATGACCTAGTGCAAATGAGAGCATGAAAAGGGCAGAGAGAGGATGTGCAAGAGCAGCATAGCAGGATTTTAGGAGCAGTCCAGTCCAGGTGCAGAGTTTAGAGTCGAGGGTTGAAAGAACCTTCTCTTCATTTTCAGGTGCAAACGACACAGTGTCCAGGGGCAGTTGGGCACAACAGGGAAGGATGGGTACCGAGAGTGAGGGATTGTGGACACAAGATTTGCAAGCAAACACGAATTGAGACATTCAGCCTTCTCACGAGCAGAGTCAGCTGGCTGTGGTGCCAGTTGAAGAGAGGGAAGGGATAGAGGGAGCATACACCAGAGGAAGAATTCCCAGGCTGAGTTAACATCAGGGGAAGTCGATATGGGAGACCAGTTTTGAAGAGAGAGATGGATGCTTGCAGTCACTGCCGACAGTTGGTACGCAATGGTGCATTTTTTTTTTCCACTTTCATTGAATTTATGTGGTGTTGATAAAGCTTTGGAATGTTGAGCCAAATGCTCTCCTGCCTTGTCCAAGTTCCTTGAATTTCCTTGTAAGACTGTAAAATGGAAAGAAAAATATTGATTGGTTCTCATAATTAATTCTCAGTTTTTGAAATATTCCTTTTATTTCATTCGTACGTCACTTACTGCAATCACCAGACTCCTTGGCCGAGTATTTCTAAAATCTTTATCCTGTTGTCCACCTATTCTATAATTCAAGAAACGATCATGATAATTTAAGAAAGGATGTAAAATGAAAAGCGCGAAATTGCAATTGCACAATTATGTTTTGCATGCCAATTTCTTTACAACTTACCATTATAATCAATACAATTTTGGATAATCGATAACTTTGTCTTCCATCACTCAGCTCCAAATCCAACTCAAGATAATGTCATGTGAAGATGAAGTTTTTTTTTTTTTATCAGATAATGTGCTTGGAATTAAATGATCTCATCGAAAACTATTTGTATTTTCAAGAAACTAACGAGCAGGAACACGATGATCGTGAGTGGTACCGCACTGATTACATCCGGTAAGTCGACATTTGTTTGAGTACTTGTGTTCATTTTGGGGGGAGGTGAAGGGGGAGGGTGTAGTGTATAGAGATTGCATGGAGCAATCACCATTACCACATTGCCTGACAACTCAACAGGTTACAAGATTTGCTTTTCACTGGTTCAGATAAATCTGATCTTGTCAACATAAGCTTCCAGAATATGATGGTCCACATGTGACTTCAGATAACGACAAAGGGCATCTGATTGTTCTGCTCACGGCTTCCATGTGGGTACCCTTAACCCAGTTCTGAAGTTTATAAATCTTTTTCCATTACTGGAGCACAAAGGTTGGCTAAATACAGCAGGATACGAATACCAATACAGAACAAAATACATTGTGAAAGGATGTTGTCAACCTGGCGACATTCGATTTGGTAAATGACCTCAAGAACAATCTCGCTTATTTTGAGTAATTTTGCAACAACAACTTCCTGATCTTACTGCTTGATAAAGGAAATGAATTTGGTTCATTCAGCACAGGCCTGCAGCCAAGTCATGAAATGTGCATGTGTTGTGAATTGGCACCCGGGCAGCAGTTTACAGGTGACTTGCTCAAATCACAGCCTGTGACCCCTTACCATGGCAAGTGAGTGACCTGTCATGGAAACTGACATGGGCTGAAATATTGCTCTGCACTGACTCCACCAGCAGCAGTGAATTTCCTATTTTAATCACCTCCATGTGGATGGATTGGATCGTCGGTTTCGGTTATTGCATAGGCAGCTGTGTCATATTGGCTCCAGAGAGCTGCGACTGAATTGGCAGCTATTCCAGAGTGTGACAGTTACCACAATGAACCTGCATATTTCACTGAAATCTAAAAGTGAAAAAAAAGATTTATAACCACTGTGTTTACCCCCAGGCAAGGCTACCTGTCTCGTTCTGAAACTATTTGATGAAAAAAAAAGAAAAAGCATAGTTATGTTTCCCATTTGAAGCATTCAGCAATTTATTTTTTAGGTTTTTTTTCCTGCAACCTGAAATATGAGGATAAGTCAATAAATAAGGTGAATATGCTGTCACAAATAGTGCATGTGTGCAACACAATTGTATTATGTGTAATATTGCACGGAGAAGTATGAGTCTTTTGTTGGCCACTTAGTACCCAACTTCCCCATGTGTGGTGCCAGCAATCATGCTGTAAACATGGCTACACCACCACAACATCACACCCAATGAGTCATCAGGGTTTTGATTAGTGAGAGTGTCAAACCATGTGGGTGACATTCTTGGGAGAATGACTGCATGCACAATATGGTGCAATTCTACATTTGGGAAAAATGTGTACAAATGGTGTGAACAGTTTTTAAAAAGATGGATGAGTGGGTGTGTGATGAACAATTGTATAGATGACGAGTGTCTGTTGCCATAGAGGACAATGTGGCCAGGACTGACAGACTGATGCATGAAAAAAATTAATGTATCAATAGAAGACAAAGCTGCCATCGTAGATCTGTCTCATTGTCCACAAAACTCTGGCTGTCTGAAAAGTCCTCAACCCCACCCCACCCACAACTAACCCCAAGTCATCAACCATCCCCCAACTCCAAGCCCTCAACCCCTACTCCTCACAACCAACTCCGAGTCCTCAATCCCCACTCCAAACCACAAGTCAGCATCTCTCACTATTCTCAGAGAGCTGCCTCAACGCCGGCGAGTCTGGCAGTTCACTCAAGCAGATTGGCAGGGACTGCATGCATCTGACTGGTATGCTATGTGTGCTGCCCCTGATGTTAACTCAGCCTGGCAATTCTTCCACAGAAATCTTCTCTCTCTCTCATGCACATACTAACCCTATCTCGTCTTCAGTTATCACACCCTTCTTCCCACCCACGGTGCACTGAATCCTGTGGTGAGGCAGTTGCTCTGAAACAACTTGCCTTCTCTTCCTGGAAGGCTAATCTGACCGAAGGCAATCTCAGTGCATTGTAAATAATCCACAACAAGTGTGTGTCCACTCTCAGGAGAGCCAGAAAACAACATCTGTCCAATGTCAAAAATGAACTTTAAAACTTGCCTCCCTCCTCTTAAACTTGGTGGTACCTTGTTAAATTTGTCTCTCGTGGATGCTGCCTGCCTCCATCCCTTCCCTCTCTTCAAATGGTACCACAGCCGACTCCGCTCGTGAGAAAGCTGAACTCCTCAATTCTGTTTGCTTCCAAATCTTGTGTCCCCAACCCCCTCACTCTTAGAACCCACCCTTCCCTGTCATACTCAACTGCTCCTGGAGTCTTGCCTTTTTTGCACCTGAGAAGGTGGAGAAGATTCTTTCAACCCTCGACTCTGACTCTGCAACTGGACCGAACGGCATCAGCTCACATCTCCTAAAAACATGCTCTGCTGATGTTGCACATCCTCTCTCTGCCATTTTCACCTGAACATTTGCACAATGTCATCTTCCATCTGCTTGGAAGTCTGTCAACATTACTGCACTACATTAAAAATGTGCAAAAACTGATTCCCTCAACTACAGACCTATCAGCTTACTTCGAATTATGAGCAAGGTCATGGAATCCATCATCGCAGTGATATGAAATCCTTCTTTTTTTTTCTCCAATGGCCTGATTGCAGATCATCAGTTTGTTTTCAGACCAGGTCATTCTACCTTGGACATGCTACTTCTACTCACCCAACAAAGGATGGAAGTCCTCAGTGTCAGACATGAGATCAGGTCCATCTCTCTGGACATGTCTCACGTTTTGGATACAGTCTGGCATCCTGCCTTATTCTCCAAACTCCCTGCCTCTGGCATCCAAGGCCAACTCCACATATGGCTTACTGACTTCCTCTACTCTCATAGCTCTCATGAACCTGTCTCCAAGCAGAACCACACAGAGATCGTCATGAACAAAACTACCATCACAAGATGTTATGCTGGATTTAAACTCATTTCGATAATCCAGGGAGGTGGTTTATATCTGCTATGAAACTGTATTGTTGTATCCATTGTCATCCATTGGCCAGCACCTTGTATCCATTGTCATCCATGGCCAGCACCTTGTATCCATTGGTCAGCACCTTGTATCCATTGGCCAGCACCTTGTATCCATTGTCATCCATGGTCAGCACCTTGTATCCATTGGCCAGCACCTTCTATCCATTGTCATCCATGGCCAGCACCTTGTATCCATTGGCCAGCACCTTGTATCCATTGTCATCCATGGCCAGCACCTTGTATCCATTGGCCAGCACCTTGTATCCATTGTCATCCATGGCCAGCACCTTGTATCCATTGGCCAGCACCTTGTATCCATTGTCATCCATGGCCAGCACCTTGTATCCATTGGCCATCACCTTGTATCCATTGTCATCCATGACCAGCACCTTGTAACCATTGGTCAGCACCTTGTATCCATTGGCCAGCACCTTGTATCCATTGTCATCCATGGCCAGCACCTTGTATCCATTGGCAAAAGGCATGAAAAATACAATTAACTATTGTGATGTCGAAGTAGCTTGACATTCTGCATGGCATTGTGGGATATTCAAGTTTGACTATTTACAAGTACAAATTCAAATCCATTGTGTCAAATTCATGAGATGTTGACCAGCCAATTTTTCGCAGAGAATATCTCTTTTACAAGAAAACATTAAAAGGTGCCCAAGAACATTTTGCAGTGCCACTGTATTCATATTGACGAGGCAATCCATGCAATGTGTAACAACTCACCAGGAGCGATCATGGATGTAACTCAATTTGTGAGCACAGTAGAAACACGCGGTGCCCATGCTGTTATTATATAACGGGTTAGAAATGAGTTGGTGGTTTTCTTTTTGTTTATTTTTCTATTACGGTTTTCTTTTTTATTCATTTTCCTTTCTTTTATTCTTAATTTCTCCCATTATTTATCTATGTCTATGGAGGAGTGAATCCCAAGAATTGTTTTTCTTCAAAAAGGCTCATTTGGCTGCGCCTGAATGGGTTTGAGGGGAGAGGAGTAGCAGCTGAAACCCGAATCCTTTCCAGGTTCCTCCCGATGAATCCATCTTAGGCCGATTCGGGTTCCTCTGTTGACTGCAGTGCAGTATTTGGTCTTTCATTTGATGATTACTTCTTGACAGCTGAGACTGTTTTTTCACTGTGTAATGTAAACACTTGACCCTGAGCTCTCTGATCAAGATTTAAGTTTTGACCCGACTGTGAAACTGTCAGATTGGGATTTTGGAGGAAGGGCATTGCATCAATGAGTGTGCCATCACTGTGATGTTCACCGGGGTGTCTTGTCTGCTAACATTAGTTGGTGCACTTCAAATAATTCCACAATGTCATTCAATAAAGAGTATGTGAATTAATTATCACTGTCACCCTGAAGAAATTATAGATTCTTGTGCTGAATGACTCATGGGAAGGCAATGGCAAACCACCCAGCCTCGCCCTTGCTAATTGACTGCTTCGATATCGCTGATACTTTTTGGGCAGATTATTGACTATAGCGCACGCACACACACACACACACACACACACACACACACACACACACACACACACACACACACACACACACACACACACACACACACACACACACACACACACACACACATACACACACACACACACACGCGCGTAGTTAGCGATATGCCTTTGGGGTAAATGGGCTTCGTTTATAATAGTTATTTCCAGAGTACATGTTCAGCACAAGCGTTGTAATACTTGTATAACAGGTAGAGTTGAGTAAAGATTCCTTAATCCTCCCTCCCAAATGTTATAAAAATATACTAATAGCCCAGTTTCAACATGGCCTCCATTAAGGCCCTGTCACACCTTGACGATTTAGTCAGCGTATGCCTGACGTATGCAAAATTTGGCTAAAATGCTGGCACACGTCGAATACGTTATGGGTAAGTTTGTATACGTTAAGAGTACGCTGGCATACGTCTTTGTATGCTGGCATACGTCTTTGTACGCCGAGGTGTTAGACAAATTTTCCATGCTTGAAATTTTTTGATGTATGCCAGCATATGACTCACACGTTCCGCATACGCTTGGCCATAAGTTGTTGGCACGTTATGCGATCGTTGACACACGTCGACACACGTTACTTGTAAGTTACTCATAAGTCGAAACACGTCGAAGTAATGTTTAGCGTACCCAAAACTTATTTCTAACCTATGAGGAACGTGTTGTAGGCACGTTACGCGATCGTTGACACACGTCGACACATGTTACTTGAACGGTACTCATAAGTCAAAACACGTCAAGGTAATGGTTAGCGTTAGTGTTCCAGACTCCCTGGTTTTTTTTTTTTGTTCGGCGTAACGGTGATGTTGACACTTCGATTTATAGTGCGGTTATAATATAATATAATTAATAGGCTGCCGCTCAACGATTTAAATTATAACCGCACCATAAATCGAAGTGTCAACATCACCGTCATACCGAAGAAAAAAAAAAAACCAGGGAGTCTGGAACACTGACTTTAACCATTACCTTGACGTGTTTCGACTTATGAGTACCGTACAAGTAACGTGTGTCGACGTGAGTCAACGATTGCGTAACGTGCCTACAACTTATGCCAGCATCTGCGGAACGTGTGTCATACGTCGAGTACGTAAAGAAATTTTCAACATGCTGAAAATTTCTCGACGTACTTGGCGTATGACGACGTATGCCAGAAAACTACGACGTATGCCAGCGTGCTCTTAACTTATACAAAGCTTACCCATAACGTATCCGACGTGTGCCAGCTTGGTTCGGCAAATTTTTAATATGTCGGCATACGCTGGCTAAAACGTCAAGGTGTGACAGTGGCCTCACACTTCGATGTCTAGTGTGGTTATGATTTGAATCGTCGAGCCGCAGCCTATTAATAGCCTACACCACGTGATCGTCGGCGATACGCTGCCGTGCGCTATGCATAAGTTAGACTATCGTTGGGCATAGGTTGTGTAGGCCGACAACACGCTCAGCATTCGTTGATATAAGTTATCAATATGTGATTAAAACGTTCTGTGTACGTTACTAACACATTATGCATACGTCCAACACATTATTATACGCCCAAAACTTTTAAAAAAACATCAATAGTTCAGCGTACGCCAGCGTTTTACATACAATTTGAGACCTTGCCATACGCTGGCTAAAACGTCAAGGTGTGACAGCACCTTTAGTGAGGTCGGCTTCAAGATCCTTCCATCGGTCAGAGACTCCGAGAGGGTTGGAATAATCCCTCACTCCCCAATGGAGAGTGGCCAACGGGTGCATCCCGTTGGGAATTAATAGAATATGCAACAGACGGAAGCTTGTGCACTTGTCTTCCAGAGGCTATCTCCTGCGGAGCCTTCCCCTGCTCATAACTGCTTCTGCCTATAACTTCTGCTTAACATCCGGTATGAACCTGCTTTACATCCGGTATGAACCTGCTTCACATCCGGTATGAACCTGCTTTACATCCCGTATGAACCTGCTTAACATCCCGTATGAACCTGCTGAACAACCGGGATGAACCTGCTGAACATCCGGTATGAACCTGCTTTACATCCGGTATGAATCTGCTTAACATCCCGTATGAACCTGCTTAACAACCGGGATGAACCTGCTGAACATCCGGTATGAACCTGCTTAACATCCGGTATGAACCTGCTTAACATCCCGTATGAACCTGCTTAACAACCGGGATGAACCTGCTGAACATCCGGTATGAACCTGCTTTACATCCGGTATGAACCTGCTTAACATTCGGTATGAACCTGCTTTACATCCGGTATGAACCTGCTTTACATCTGGTATGAACCTGCTTAACATCCGGTATGAACCTGCTTTACATCCGGTATGAACCTGCTTAACATCCCGTATGAACCTGCTTAACAACCGGGATGAACCTGCTGAACATCCGGTATGAACCTGCTTAACATCCGGTATGAACCTGCTTAACATCCCGTATGAACCTGCTTAACAACTGGGATGAACCTGCTGAACATCCGGTATGAACCTGCTTGACATCCGGTATGAACCTGCTTAACATCCCGTATGAACCTGCTTAACAACCGGGATGAACCTGCTGAACATCCGGTATGAACCTGCTTTACATCCGTATGAACCTGCTTAACATCCGGTATGAACCTGCTTAACATCCGGTATGAACCTGCTTAACATCCGTATGAACCTGCTTAACTTCCGGTATGAACCTGCTAAACATCCGGTATGAACCTGCTTAACATCCGGTATGAACCTGCTTTACATCCGGTATGAACCTGCTTAACATCCGGTATGAACCTGCTTTACATCCGGTATGAACCTGCTTTACATCCGGTATGAACCTGCTTTACATCCGGTATGAACCTGCTTTACATCCGGTATGAACCTGCTTTACATCCGGTATGAACCTGCTTAACATCCCGTATGAACCTGCTTAACATCCGGTATGAACCTGCTTAACATCCGGTATGAACCTGCTTAACATCCGGTATGAACCTGCTTAACATCCGTATGAACCTGCTTAACTTCCGGTATGAACCTGCTAAACATCCGGTATGAACCTGCTCAACATCCGGTATGAACCTGCTCTACATCCGGTATGAACATGCTTAACATTCGGTATGAAGCTGCTTTACATCCGGTATGAAGCTGCTTTACATCCGGTATGAACCTGCTTTACATCCGGTATGAACCTGCTTTACATCCGGTATGAACCTGCTTTACATCCGGTATGAACCTGCTTTACATCCGGTATGAACCTGCTTTACATCCGGTATGAACCTGCTTAACAACCGGGATGAACCTGCTGAACATCCGGTATGAACCTGCTTTACATCCGTATGAACCTGCTTAACATCCGGTATGAACCTGCTTAACATCCGGTATGAACCTGCTTAACATCCGTATGAACCTGCTTAACTTCCGGTATGAACCTGCTTAACATCCGGTATGAACCTGCTTTACATCCGGTATGAACCTGCTTTACATCCGGTATGAACCTGCTTTACATCCGGTATGAACCTGCTTTACATCCGGTATGAACCTGCTTTACATCCGTATGAACCTGCTTAACATCCGGTATGAACCTGCTTAACATCCGGTATGAACCTGCTTAACATCCGTATGAACCTGCTTAACTTCCGGTATGAACCTGCTTAACATCCGGTATGAACCTGCTTTACATCCGGTATGAACCTGCTTTACATCCGGTATGAACCTGCTTTACATCCGGTATGAACCTGCTTTACATCCGGTATGAACCTGCTTTACATCCGGTATGAACCTGCTTTACATCCGGTATGAACCTGCTTAACAACCGGGATGAACCTGCTGAACATCCGGTATGAACCTGCTTTACATCCGTATGAACCTGCTTAACATCCGGTATGAACCTGCTTAACATCCGGTATGAACCTGCTTCACATCCGTATGAACCTGCTTAACTACCGGTATGAACCTGCTTTACATCCGGTATGAACCTGCTTAGCATTCGGTATGAACCTGCTTAACATCCGGTATGAACCTGCTTAACATCCGGTATGAACCTGCTTATCATCCGGTATGAACCTGCTTAACATCCGGTATGAACCTGCTTAACATCCGGTATGAACCTGCTTAACATCTGGTATGAACCTGCTTATCATCCGGTATGAACCTGCTTTACATCCGGTATGAACCTGCTTTACATCCGGTATGAACCTGCTTTACAACCGGTATGAACCTGCTTTACAACCGGTATGAACCTGCTTTACAACCGGTATGAACCTGCTTAACATCTGGTATGAACCTGCTTTACAACCGGTATGAACCTGCTTTACAACCGGTATGAACCTGCTTTACAACCGGTATGAACCTGCTTTACATCTGGTATGAACCTGCTTTACATCCGGTATGAACCTGCTTAACAACTGGTATTAACCTGCTTAACATCCGGTATGAACCTGCTTTGCTTTACATCCGGTATGAACCTGCTTAACATCCATGTCAATTTAAATGCATGAGGTCATGGAAATGAATCTCACTTCTGCTGCCTTCCTCAAGTAGAAACTGTTTCGATAGTTCTTCTCTTGGCTTCTTTGTGTTTGAGAATGAGCATGTTTGTCTGATTGAAATTGTATTAAAGTAACGGTGGAGAAGAAGATTTATTTTCGAACACGAATGCTCACGTAGCTCTGGTGTTGGGGTCATGGTTGAGGTGCTTGGCTTAACATCTTAGGATCTTGAGTTCAAGCCCCTGTTGGGTTGTTGAATTAACACCAGGTAAGGTTAACTCAGCTTCTCGTCTTTCTGAGTTTGGCAAAATGAGTACCAGTGTGCTGGTAACGGGCATTGCATCAGTGGCACAGCCATTCCTCAGAAAATGATGCAGCCAAGCAGCCACAGGCTGCATATGAAGAAGTAAATAAATTCCTGCATTCTTTCATTTTTTTTATGATGACCTCTTTTTTTTCCACAATTAAAACCATTTGAGTCTTTTCAAAATATTATTATCCGTCTGATGTTGCAGCAAGTTACATCGTATCTCATGGATACTGCACATAGAAACGCAAGTGTCAGGAAAATGTGTTCTGTACACGGTGCATGCACTGAAATTATATCCTGGTATCTGTGACAATGTAAAAACAAAACCAGATTTGTGTCATCGCTGTCACCGTCGTCGTCGTCGTCATGTACCATGCCTTACGCAGTGTTAGTGCTACCGAAACAGTCATTGATCTCCATTCCTGGTGGGGTCACCACTCCGACTCAGGAAGTCAGTGCAGGAATTTGGAATTGAGCCATAATGCCAGGAACAGCTCACCAATTTTTAACAAAGGATACCGTGGGATTTTTAACGTCCACCAACTAATGACAACAGACACTCGTTTCACGTCCATATGGGGGAGGGCACACACATTGATGAATAACCCAGCCTGTCAAACACCAGGATGACGTTTATAGCTGGATCGGGATTCAAACCCAGGCTAAACAGCTTAGAGATGAATATGCATACCTCGAGGCCCTTCTGCCAGCCCCGAAATTTGTATGTATGGTCATAATATTTATGATTAATAAAAAACCAGTGACAGAGTGAGGATGTAGCTACGTGTGTAACTGTGTATATCCTCACATTGTGTCTGTGTGCAGGAGAAGGCTGGTTCCACCGTACCTTCCATTCTCAACTGCATGTCAACCACAAAGGAACCTCCAACCTTTAACCGCACCAACAAGTTCACCAAAGGCTTCCAGGTCATAGTTGATGCTTACGGTGTAGGTTGCTACCGTGAGGTCAACCCAGGTATATTCCTCAGCATCACTTGATTGACTGCATGTGTTACAAGTTGTTTGATTAACATATTCTCTCTCCTCTCTCCTCTCTCCTCTCTACTCTCTACTCTCTACTCTCTACTCTCTACTCTCTACTCTCTACTCTCTACTCTCTACTCTCTACTCTCTACTCTCTACTCTCTACTCTCTACTCTCTACTCTCTACTCTCTACTCTCTACTCTCTACTCTCTACTCTCTACTCTCTACTCTCTACTCTCCACTCTCTACTCTCCACTCTCTACTCTCCACTCTCCACTCTCCACTCTCCACTCTCTCTCCTATCTTCACTCTCCACTCTCCACTCTCCACTCTCCACTCTCCACTCTCCACTCTCCACTCTCCACTCTCCACTCTCCACACACACACACACACACACACACACACACACACACACACACACACACACACACACACACACACACACACACACACACACACACACACACACACACACACACTCTCTTTCTCTTTCTCACACACTCTCTCACATACTCTCTCTCTCTCACACTCTCTCACTCTCTCTCTCTTTAATTATTGTAAAGGAAACGAAGCTCATTAATTTAGAGTTACGAGGGTTATCCCAAAATTTATACCGCCACTAACATCATAGACTTCCTTGCCATTGACACACTTTATTCCCATCAAATAATCTCTCTCTTCAGAATTATTCGCCCAGTGTGAAACCAACCTTTTAATCCCAGCTTTGGAACTATTCCTTCTGAAGTGTCCTTAATGGATTAGACATGGCTGTCTTAACATCGACAACAGACGTAAAACATATTCCCGTAAGCACATTAGTTTCGTTTTGGGGGTAATAATTGTAAATTAAGATAAGAATTGGAGCAGATTTGACATGTATTATTGCCTCCGCCACCGAAGGTGAACAGAGGTTACTGTATGTTTTCACTGCCGTCTGTCTGTCTGTTTGTGAACAGGATATCTCAAAATGTTAAGGATCGATTCAGATGAAACTTAGTGGACAGGTTGGAGGGGGTGCCAATAACGAATTGATTACATTTTGGTGAAGATTCAGACACTTGAATTTTTTTTAATCTCTTAAGTGATTCTTCACCATTGAGAGATGGGACCAAAAATGATACATAGCTCGATATCTCAAAACATTATGGACAGATTTGGTGAAAACGTGGTGGACAGGTTGTGTGTGTGTCAAAGCCAAATTTATTCGATTTTGGTGAATATCCAGATCTGGATACAAGAATTTTTTTTATTTTTGAAAGTAATTCTTCACCATTGAGAGATCGGGCCAAAAATGATACATTAGCATGATATTTCCAAAGGTTTTGGATGGATTGTGACAATATTTGGTGGATGACGCGTGTAGGTCACAATAACAAGTCGATGAGATTTTGGGTAAGCTATGGATGCACATCCAGCCTTTCAGTTGGACACAAAACATATAATAAACTGTTCAGCCTGGCAGAAGCATGCGCTCCACCAAGTGCCGTTCTAGTTTTTTCTGCATCACCATCAATTCAACAAGAGTTTGGATGTCATTATTGCTGAGGTTCTATATCTCTGCCGCCTCCTTGCAGGTAGGTACTGGATGCGATCATTTATATTCCTGAAACGAAACTACGAGTGTGAGCAACCAATTATTTAATTGACCTCAGTACATCATCAGATGGTACACATGTCATGTGATCGCTGAGACCTTTTATTGAAGTTACAGGTAAGGTTTACGATGACCCCTCATACATTGACAACAAACAACAATATCACCAGTAAACTAGAATGGCACATGGTAGAGTGCATACCAATGCCAAGCTGAACAGTATACATTCTGTATCCTACCGATAGGCCGCATGTCGATCCGGACCTTAACCAAAACCTAATCGGCTTGTTCTTGTCACCGAACCAACTCATCCATCAAGTTTTGTCTTAACCCATCTACAACTTTTTGAGATATCTTGCTATATATCGTTTTTGGTGCAATCTCTCAATTGTGAAGAATCATTTTTTAAATTCTAGGATCTGAATCTAAATCTGGATCTTCACAAAAACCTAATAAATTCGTGCTTGTCACACACCTAACCTGTCCACCAAGTTTTGTCCGAATCCCTCCGTAACTTTTTGAGATATCCTCCTCACAGACAGACAGGCAGGCAGATAAACAAACAGGGATGAAAACATAACTTACGTCCATGAACCTTCTGTAGCGGAGGTAATAAAAACGACACTTTCCAGCTGTTGACAAGTGACATGCACTGAATTAATTCCAGTAACACTGCCAAAGTAAAGAATAAAAGGATAATTAAAATAACACAAAAATCTGAATACAAGCAGCAAAAACATTTATGTAATATCTGAGGGGAAAACCCCATCAAAATGAAGGGTGCGCAAAACTCAACACACCACAACACAGAGGATTACAATAAATACAAAGTTATGGATTATGTCTGATTAATTATTGGGAATAAATAATACAGTCCAAGAAATGAGACTTTCCCTGGGGAGGATTGGAGGTGAGGGGAGCAATTGGTCAACAAATTTGTCCAAACATTGCATATTGGAATGAGAGCTTTTTAACATCATAGCAAGCCCCCTCCCCTCCGCTCCCACAACAGGAGGGTAAGGCAATCTTTCGCCTCTCCCTCCCCCCCCAGGAACAGGAGGATAAAGCCAACTTTAATATCCAGACACGAACATACATACATACATACACCCACATACAGTACACACGAGCACACTCACACATGAAGGTGGCTACTTTGAGACCTGGGAGGGCTACGTTACACCTTTTGAAACCCATCCATGTGTCAAGACAGCAACCACCATCAACTTGCGCACGCGCGCGCGCGCACACAGACACACACACACACACACACACACACACACACACACACACACACACACACACACACACACACACGCAGGCACACACGGAGGCAGATACTTTGAGACCTGGGAGGGCTCCGTTTCACCTTTTGAACCCCCCCCCCCCAGGTCTTGAGACAGCAGCCAACGACACACATGTTGTTATTTTTCGTATGCACAAGTGGCCGCTGTTTACATCATTTCTGGGAGTGTGGCTGTGCCGCTGATACAGTGCCCCTGTTTCCACTAAGCTGGTAATAATTTTGCTGACCTTGGAAGGACGACAGGCTGAAATCAACCCACCTGATGTTATTTTATATCACGATTGGGGCTCAAATTCAAGACCCTAAGAACTTAAGCCAGTCACCTTAACCTTGAAGCCAACACCAGGCTTTCCTCACACACATTACCTCAAGGCACGATCTTCAAAACAATAATTACAACTGCAATAACCACATGAATCGAGCAAATTGCTCCTCCCCTTTTTTTGAATTACCATACATTCATGAAGGAACACCCTTCTGCATTTTCATACTATACAGCCTTGAACAGTCATGCTCACAGCAAAATTACATTCAATACCCATAATTTATTAGACAATTATATATATGGCATATATTGGCACAGATTGCGGCTGCCTTCAGTCCCGGAAGTATTAAAAACAAGCCAATGCACATACATGAAGCAAAAACATGCGTACGGCTTATGTGTGTATGTAATACATCATGGTTATATACCTGGTATCATTCCAATTGCACTGGGCCTGGGACTGACACACAGGGCCTAAGGCCTGAGTCCTGCAGCTTATTGCTGCTTCACAAAATGGTGGCACTTGATTGTGGGTGGAGTCGGGTGAGCTGTCCAACAAATTGAACAAAGGCAGTCGTGACTTAACTTCTGTGAATGTGAGGGCACTTCCTCCGTGACAGAAAAATACATACACAGGGCTTTTATAGTGAACGTAGTGAGGTTCATACTCAACGCGTGCACATGAGAGAATAGGAAACAACAACAACAACAACAACAACAACACAATACCCTGGCAATTTGGAATCCGTGTGGTTGGCTATGACCCTTTTGCTTCCGGTTTTTGTCATGGGGAATGATGCATGCCGGGAGATAAAGGCATCGTCGGAGACATGAAAGACCCAAATATCAGACATGGTGTATATTTCCTCCACTTATTTTAATAAAGATATCTCCCGCATTATCAAAAAATATTTTTTAATCGTGATTTACATTATTTGATCGCTGATCCCGAATCCAGGCCGAAGTAACCGGAAATTGCATATACAGTTGTGAACAAGTTATAGGTAAAGTCAGAAGCGAATGTAAGAAGAATTCTATGTTCGCTTCTAGGCTTTGCCTATTCCATATTATACAGTGTATAGATAAGGGGTAATGTGCATAAGAATTGTTACATGGAACTTGAGATAATTAATATATTCAGCAGAATGATCTCTCCCCTTTACTTGTGAATGAGTGAGTCATTATGCTGTTCATTAGATTTGCAATGAAATACTTTTTCAACAATTATAACACGATAAGACAGTGGCTTTATACGCATTTTCTGAAGACTGAGATGTTTGCTCGAGGATGCATCTGAAGTGGATCTCATTCGATTACAATGCTTGTCTTGCTATTGCTTTTGACACCAGCACCTCCATCTTGTTTGGTTGATGTTGTATTTTCATTGAGTTGCTGCTATTGATTTTGTGTTGAACCCTTTTTTAAAAAACTTGACAGGACTTTAAAGTCCTACCCCCATCAACTGCTGTAGGAAATGGATACTGGCTTCAACTACCTGTTTCTATTTACTTTTTTTCTCTTCAAAATTATGGCTCATGGAAGAGCCGAGAAGATGTGGGACTTCTCAGTCCATGCAGTCGGTTGACAGGAATTTCCAGCAGACTATAACTTGCATTAAGTCCCTGGATATCAATACCTCCTTTCTTATAAAACACTAGAATGATTTCCACGTACGTATGTCTTGTGATAGGAGGTAAAAGTTAAAATCTTTTGACATATATCCAGACTATGTCCCTGTCTCAACAGCTGTACTATAACATGACATATGAACAACAGAACAGACTTTGTGAGATTGCTTTACCGACAACAGTTTTTTTGTTTTATTTGTTTAACTATTGGCCATATATTTATTCTGTCTGCAGAAATAGCAACATTTGTGACCCTCCTTCCACCTTGTATGCCTTATGAATGCCCTTCCTCTCACCTCCCTTTACTTCCCCATCCTCCTAATCTTCTTTCTCCGATTTCCATACTGTAATAACACTATCCTCCTTTATTTTTCCTGGCTATTGCACTTTTTTATTTTTTTTTTAAACTATTTAAGTGCTCATCCCAAGTTGCCTTGAGAGCATTAACTGACCACAACATTAGTGTGCACCAGCATCACATAGGTTAGACCAGGTGAACAGGTTGGTCAGCCCTTTCCTCAAGATCATTAGTGAGCCAGCTGGGTTTTATCATTAATCTGATAAGCAACATGGCATGCTCGTCAGAAATTATCATGGCAGTTTTCCTCCTGAGAATAATTTGATTTTGAGAAGCTTAGAATGCAAATGCTTCATAGAACTGCCTTCACCTGGATTTGAACTCACAACCTCAGTGATGCCAGTCCAGTGTCTTCACCACTCGATCAAGACAATGCATGTAAGCCTACTATGTAAAATATGGCTGTATTTGTGTATGTCTGAAAATCATAGAAAAAAACACAGCTGAACCAATCTCCATAGAATTTTACACACATGCTGGGGGTCCCCAAAGTCAGGTTATTGGCACAAAATTTTTTTCCTCCCTCCACATGAGGGTGGGGAGTTAACTTCACATTTTCGTTGAAAATACGGGCCAATCTTCGATCCTGACTTAAAACACGAAGTGCAATTTTTCTTTCTTCATGAAAATATACCCGAATCACACAAATTATTACTTTGTTGCACAGCTCGGCTTCTTTCTTCATCGAGTCATGTTCCCAGAATTACTGGTACTTTATAAAGCAAAGTTGTAAACAAGACTGATTATAACGTTTATTATTCATATTGTTTTATTTTATCCTGGTTGAAGTTCTGATGTTGGCTTTGACATTGTTTCATCAGCCTTGTACACCATCATCACTTTCCCCTTCCTGTTTGCCGTGATGTTTGGGGACATTGGTCATGGCATCATCATGGCATTATTTGCCTTGACCTTGGTGTTTAACGAGAAAAAATTGGAAGCCAATAAGGGAGCCAACGAGGTAAGTTCAAAGATGAAAAATGGAAGTAAAGGCAAAATGTGTGAAGCTAATATTCTGGTTTTCAAATATTCTGCCAAATGTAGTGATTTGGCTTAAGAGTAGCCCTTTAATATAGGTTTTCCCAGCCATTTTCATCGTTGTTTTAATTGATGTCATAGATGAGCATTCATATATTGGACTTGGGATCCTATGATCCTGAGTTCAAATCCCACTCAGCTGTTGAATTAATACCAGGTGAGGTTGACTCTGCCTGTCATCCTTCCAAGGTCGGAAAAATGAGTGCCAGCATGCTGGTATACTGTGTCGGAGTGGTGACCCATCCAGGATTGTGTCCATTAGCCAAGGAGACTGCTTTGGCAGCACCAACGTTCTGTAGTATGGTCCCAATGGATTGATGGATTCATATATACAGTATATTTTAGGGCCATCTTACTCACCATTCACCTGCAATGTGCAGTCTCAAGTTTCATTCAAGTCGGGCAAAGAAAAAATTATTTAAAAAAATCAATTCCCGATTCAGTCAATTATCAATGCAAATTTGATCAATGCAAAGAGCCTCATTGGTGTAGTTCGTGGAGCTATGTTTTTTTTTTTTTCTTGAAATGATTTATTTCAAAATCTCAAACATTTAGTATAGACAAAGAACGATTTATTTTTAAGCATAAAATAAACCGCCATTTTGATCTAATACTTCCGTGTTCATTCATAAATAAAATTGTGTTTAGAAGATTATGCACAATAATTTCTTTGACTTTCTTTTCTCCGTTTGTTTTTTTTCACATTGACACGCAATATCAAGTTTCGTTCAAATCTGTAAACAAAAAAAATTATTAAACTAGAACGGGCACTCGTAGAGCGCATACCTTCGCCGCAGCCACTAGTTACCTTTGTATTAAGTTGTCCACAACGCATCTCAATACAAATATGCATTTCGTGACCCCCATGACCTTTGACCCACAACCGCTACCTAGGGTGACAATAGTACTATTCCTTGTGTCATTTCAGAAGATGGGGAATTGAACACTGAACAATTTGGAGTTAATTTGATGTAAATTGGAAACATATTAACCGTTTTCATCATGAAAAAACGATGTTGACCTTTTTGTGACCTTGACCTTTGATCCGATCGCTCCCAAAATCTAATGGATTTGTCCTTTCATGATGCCAAACAAATCCAAAACAATTAAAGCCTCTCTGCGTTTTTTTTTTTTTTTTTTGCGTTAAGTTGTCCACAACGCTTTCCGATATAAATGTGAATTTGTGTGACCCCCTTGACCTTTGACCCCCAACCGCTGCCTTGGGTGACAAAAGTACTATACCATGTGTCATATTAGAGGATGGGGAATTTAATTTTGAACATTTTGGAGTTAATTTGCTGTAAATCAAAACAAAATTGACAATTTAATCGCGAAAAAACGATTTTGACCTTTTTGTGACCTTGACCTTAACCTTTGATCCCATCGCTCCCAAAATCAAATCGATTTGTCCTCTCGTGATGCCAAACGCATCCACAAAATTTCATGACAATCTGCGAAGTGGTTTTTGTGTAATGTTGTCCACAACGCTTCCCAATCAAAAACTCCATTTTGGTGACCCCCTTGACCTTTGACTTCCACAGACTAACTAGGGTTGCAAACACTATACCATACGCTATATCAGTGGATCGGGATTTGAATACTGAACATTTTGGACTTAATTTGATGTAAATCGGAACAAAATTGACACTTTAATTGCAAAAAAACGATTTTGACCTTTTTGTGACCTTGACCTTGACCTTTGATCCGATCGCTCCCAAAAGCTTCGCCTGGCGTCCTTGAGTAACTGCACATCTTCTCTGAAAATTTCATCCAAATCGGTCCAGTAGTTTTTGCGCAATGTTGTCCGCACACATATTTACCAATAAATAAATACACAGGGGTCAATACAATACCTTCGTCAAACGAAGTTTGCGAAGGTAAAAATCAATTCCCGATTCAGTCAAGTACTCTTCGGGATTATTTGATCAATGCAAACAACCTCAGCGGTATAGTTCGCTGGAGCTATCTTTTTTCTTTTTCTTTTTTAATGATTTTTTTATCAACCACTGTCACAACGAGAACCCAACGGGTTCACTGGTCGTCTAGTATATGTATATATATATATATATATATATATATATATATATATATATATATATATATATATATATATATATATATATATATATATATATATATATATATATATATATATATATATATATATATATATATATATATATATATATATATATATATATATATATATATATATATATATATATATATATATATATATATATATATATATATATATGCTGTCGGTCTGTTTGTTTCCCCCTTCCCCACCACGAAACACAAAAATGCTTTGTGGAGAGAAACAATTATAAAGTAAAAATTGCCTCAAATTAATCAAACCAATGGGAAAATATTATTCCAAACAAAGTGGTACATAAGAGATTACATCTTTCTGCATATCGTGGAGATATTGCAACATTTGAAACCAAGGTTTATCTAATCGAAAGTTTTGAAGAAATCAACAGTTACAACCT
>NC_140963.1:36745564-36895564 GCF_056783735.1 Eptatretus burgeri | reverse complement strand
AAGAGCGCAAGTGAGCACAATATACGCCCGAACAAGAAGGTATATACAGAATTGTGCTACGACATGGAAAACAGCATCCTGGTTGCCATGATAACCACTTTAGATGACGAACGTATGTCAGGACACACCTTCTCCACAGTCTGTACCTATGTACCAAATATGAAACGTGAAAGTTGAAAACTTTGGGAGTTAGAGTGCGGACAGGAATGGATGGAAAACAGCATCCTGGTTGCCATGGCAACCACTTTAGATGGCCAGCGTATGTCGCGACACACCGTCTCCACAGTCTGTATCTATGTACCAAATATGAAACTTTAAATTTGAAAACTTTGGGAGTTAGAGTGCCGACAGGAACGGATGGAAAACAGCATCCTGGTTGCCATGGCAACCACTTTAGATGACGAACGTAAGTCAAGACACACCGTCTCCAGAGTCTGTACCTTTGTACCAAATATGAAACGTGAAAGCTGAAAACTTTGGGAGTTAGAGTGCGGACAGGAACGGTTGGAAAACAGCATCCCGGTTGCCATGGCAACCACTTTAGATGACCAGCGTATGTCGCGACACACTGTCACCACAGTCTGTACCTATGTACCAAATATGAAACTTTAAAGTTGAAAACTATGGGAGTTAGAGTGCGGACAGGAACGGACAGACGGACGGACGGACGACCGGTATCACATAATACGCCCCAATATATATATATATATATATATATATATATATATATATATATATATATATATATATATATATATATATATATATATATATATATATATATATATATATATATATATATATATATATATTGTTACGTTTGAGGGGGGGGGTATGCATTCAAAGGGTAATTAGGATGTTTAATTAGGTATGCCATGCTGTTCGAGTTTACCAGGATCTCGATGTAATAAGTAGCAATTCAGTGGTGATAAGTTGTCTAGTAAATGTTCATTTCTTCAAGGGGGGGAAATGATAATTGTCACGTAATTAGATAGGGACACGGGATAGGGTAAGTGTGTCTGTGTAAACCCCTTTTGGTATTCTCTGGAGACTGGCCGTGACGTCACAGGACTGTGCAGCGGATGGCTCCGCCCCGTGATCACGATTGGCAGAAGGCGACGGCGGTGGGCCAATAAACAGCTCGATTGGAAGTGACGAGGACAGGAGGATAAAAAGGTTCTGTTCGGGGTCGAAAAAGAGGAGGAAGAAGATTACAACCAAAAGATCGTGTTTTTTTGGTGGGGAGGCTGTTGCGCGGGGAGCATCCTTGTTGTTATGCTGATTCGATCTTGTTCTTCATCGTGTCTTGGAGCCTTGCTGAGCCTCGTGCCTCACCTTGGTTGGCTCTGGGGTTCTGCTGACTCGGAGTACGGGGTCGAACGGCGGGCGGACCTGCCTCCCTCTCCTGCTCGCGATTTGGCGCCAGAACTGGTTCCCTGGCGGCTGTGAGCGGACTTGGGCCAAGACCAGGAGGTCGACAGCACCACGGTTTCTCCTGCCCCCCTGACGAGAGCAAAGCCAGCTCGTCCGACGCCGATCCAGGGACAGTTGCGTCCACACCACGGTCCAGCCTGACCACCAGAAATAGCTACGTTTTGTGTGTGTGTGTGTGTGTGTGTGTGTGTGTGTGTGTGTGTGTGTGTGTGTGTGTGTGTGTGTGTGTGTGTGTGTGTGTGTGTGTGTGTGTGCTTGGCGCCTTAGAGGGATTGAAATCTGTATATTCATTGGAATTGTCTGTGTTTTTCCCCACGCCCGATCCCACACCATCCCGTCGAATCGCCCCGGATCCCTCTTCTTGCCGAGTCTTGTTATTTCTGGTCAATAATAAAAACAAATAAACATCATCAACTCAGTGAAAAGTGACTCTAGCCACCTTCCTCGTCCCGTTTGCGGTAGAGCGATTAGAACCGCCATGTTTGGGTTATAGATACTAAAACCACCTCCATCGTTTCGGCTCATTCTACGTTGGCGGGACTGTTCAAGTCCCGTGGACGTCACAATATATATATATATATATATATATATATATATATATATATATATATATATATATATATATATATATATATATATATATATATATATATACATATATATATATATATATATATATATATATATATATACATATATCGGGCGTATAAAAAGTGTGGTAGATAAAAACATTAGAAAGGAAAAAATAACTTGCACCAAAAACTTTAACATTTTCACGCTCACGCTCACGCCGGGGGTATCGCTATAGCTCTCTGTTCTTCTAACAGGCGAGCTAAAAATGTGAAAACATTGTCAGGGGTTGAATACTTTTGCAAGCCACTGTTGCCAGACATGTGGAACCATGCCTCATTCGTAAATATGGTGCAGTCTAAAACCTGATCCCCTTTTTCTGCTATTAAATTTTGCAGCCATTAACAAAAGTTCACCTTCTTTTCTGTCTCCAAGTACAAGTTTGTGAAGAACATGCACTTTGTAGTGAACAAACTTCATTTTATTCTGTGTAGCTCTATATGTAGAGGTTAGTGAAACACCTCGTTGTTGTGACAAGCATCTGAGCAATTTTCTTGGGCATATTTGCAAACAGTTGTCTCTCACCTGATGGGTATCTCACTTCAGAGAGTCAATGATACCTGCAAGTAAACAAACATTCATTTTCATTTTAAGATTAATAAACACATGAAACACCAAGTAGTTCAGAGAACACCTTAACCCTGCACATTCTTCTGACAATGGACATGGCATGGGTCTTTTGAACTCTTGCTTTGTTTTTCCAAGCACAATATATATTTGCTTTGGTTCTGAACTCTGAAGAACAGGTCCGATTGCAACCATACTTTGCCATTGTGGCAAATGTAGTGATACAGAGCTGACAATGATTTGCTGAGTTATGGTGTTCATCACCATCAAGGTTTATCCATGTATTTGCGTATAAACAATTCTTCTGCAAACTATTCTTGAAGAAACTGACGATTTTGGAATGATCTTTGAGAAAAAGCTGCACCAGATAGATCTTTTTGGACGAAGTTACCTCGGACGTTGCATCGCTGGATGCCACCATTTTATTTGAATCTCGATGTTCCCTCACGCTGAGAGCAGAAGCAGACAATTTGTTTGGTTGAGACGGCGTGCAATTTTGCAAAATGTACTGCCAACCTGAAGATTTTTGGAAGTGCAAACAAGGCTATTTGTGTTCTACAGTGTTTAAAATCTATAATTCGATTGAGATTTAAAAAAAATGTTTTAAAGGCTGCAGAAAAAAAACCCAATGAATCAGAAGTTTACCACCATCGATGCATTTGGGAAAAACTCTCTTTGCACCACCTTATTCAACATGTGAAATTAGTTATTTGTGTCTGTTGTTTGTGTCCTTTATGACGTTACTAAAAACAGTAAGTTTCCTGTTTGGAATGATTTTTTTTTTACTTTCAGACAGACAGACAGATTGAAGCAATTGCTTTGCCCCACTGTGTGCATACACACGCAGGCCCAGACACCGTACACTATTTCTAAATTTAGAGCCAAAGTACTGCTAAACTGCAAATTTTTGCAAGTGCAAACAAGCCGATTTGTGTTCTACAGTGTTCCAGGTTCCCTGTCCTCCCAAATTAAGTAGTTCCTCGATCAAAGACTAACTGACAGACACAGATCCAATTGCCAGAATGAACCAATTGTGTTCCCTGTTTTGCACTACGTGTGTGGGGTAGTAGGTAATTCATTCAGTGTACTTGCTTTTGAAGAATTCTGAACGTACACATGTTATTTTCTTGCAGGAGCTTGTTTTTCCTTCCTATTTACATGATTTGATCATTGATGTTTCGTCAAAGCTTGCACAACATTTGAACAATGACTGAAATGAAATCTGTCTTATTTATGTTATTTATCAAAGCAATCTGGTAAAAATTCGTTTGCTGGTGTTTTTTGTTGTTATACACTGTAATTCGGTGTAATTATTTCAGTGTTTAATAAACAAAAAATTCTCAATTCTATGTCATGACTAATTTAAATTTCTTTTTCAGCAACAAAACTTTCATGGAGTATAATGTTCTTCAATTGGATCCCGTCGTGAAAGATGTATTCAATGGACCTTACCCATTCGGGATTGATCCGGTTAGCCCTTATCTTATTTATACTTACCGTAATAACATCTGTTTTGCAGGAAGCACTTGTTTTCCTGCAATACAAAAAAAAAATTCGAGTCTGCTCATTTATCAGTTCTTGAGTGTGGATTAAAAGTATAATGAATCACTGGAAAAGCTTTATATGAGATGGATGCTCTAATTTCTTGATGAGCTTTTTCAGTGCTGTAACCCGTGTGTCTTCCTGTTGCCAGATCTGGAGCCTTTCACCAAACAAACTCACCTTCTTGAATTCATTCAAGATGAAGATGTCTGTTATTCTGGGAGTTATTCACATGACCATAGGAATCTGTCTCAGCCTTGTCAACCACATGTATGTATGTATGTATGTATGTATGTATGGATGGATGTGTGCATGAGCTTCTGAACATGCTTTATGTTCCTTACTACTTATTTATTTGGTACAACATGTTTCTTCTAATTCAACTCTACCCTTCTCAGAGTTTTGTATGGATGTGACCTTCACGGAGGAAATGATTTGTCATATTCCATGTTAATCAATGATGTTAATTACAATATATATATATATATATATATATATATATATATATATATATATATATGTATGTATATATATATATATATATATATATATATATATATATATATATATATATATATATATATATATATATATATATATATATATATATATGTACATAAACAGATATTTGGTACAACAGAACTTCAATATGGAGGCATACAAACACGACATAATAGTGACTGAAGCTTTTCATCCTGCACTCTTCAGGGAAAAAATTGCAGCAAGTGAAGGCGCGTGCTTTATACGCAAGTCTCAATAAGGTAGACACTGATTGGTTCAACCGTAATGACATCATGGTTAATCCAAACGCCCATTGGTCGACTCATCATGTTCACCTCGAGCCCCCATTGGCTGGAGCAGAGTTCATCGATGATAGACGTTTGCAACCACATCTGTGCAGACCAGTACAATGCAGATATGTTCAGGATATTGAGCCGAGGTCAGAGCTCGTTTCATTTACCTATGTTGGAAGCAACCTTCATCCTAACCACCGATCCAATATTATGTCGTCAAAAGGAATTTGTACGACCTGTGTCTCTTTCAACATGGAAGTACGGTAACAAATGGTGAATGGACCTGAGGGAAACCCATCCCCCCTCTCTCCAGGATGCAGTTGCAAACGTCAATCATCGATGAACTCTGCTCCAGCCAATGGGAGCTTGAGGTGAAGATGATGAGCCGACCAATGGGCGTTCAGATTAACCATGCTGTCATTACGGTTGAACCAATCAGTGTCTACCTTATTAAGACGCGTATATAAGCACGCGCCTTCACTTCCTCTTTCACTTGCTGCGAGTTTTACCCTGAAGAGTGCAGCACGAAAAGCTTTGGTCACTATTATGTCGTGTTTGTTTGCATTCATATATATTAAATTATATATATATATATATATATATATATATATATATATATATATATATATATATATATATATATATATATACATACATACATACATATATTTTTCATGTCTTTCCAGTTTTAACAAGGTCTCACTTGGGTGCTCTTCTCTCTACACAATATAAATTTCGTTTTACTGTAAAATGTTTACTTATGCTTATTTATGGCCCCACATGTCCCATATGCATAAATATTTGCAGTTGAAATACTATCTATCTGGTTTTTCATTTGTTTATGCAACATTTTTTAAATATTACAGTCAGTATCTTGCTTTCAGATTTTCTTTCCTGTTTTATATGTTTTTACAATCTGATTGAGCTCTTACGTTCTCCCTAATGGGGGTGTGCCCTTTATATAACACAGCAAGGGACAAACCCACCTTTCAAATTCCAAATGCCATTTAAAAAAAAACAATCCCTGTGATAAAAGCGTTTTATAGTTAAAATAACTTTCAATGTTGTTTTTGTAAATTAGGCATTTGTGAGACCCCTTACATTTCATGGTTTTTGCTTTGTTGCCACTGGTAACAAATATTCTTCTGGTCAAGATACAGTATTATGGATATTACAATTGTTTATCTGAATATTTAAATCTTTATAATGTTTAAATAACCCACTGTCTGCAGCACTTCATAATGAAAGTACCAGTGGATGTCACACCTTCTGACAACTTGTTATGGCGCTTGGGTAGAAACGTTGAATATCTGTGAGAAGTTGCTCCTTTAGTTTATGAAGCTGTATATGAAACTTTGTTTGATGTCAATGTTAATTTTTACAAACATAGTTTGCAACGTGCATTTTAAAATAAAAATTAAGCTTCGTTTTCTTCCCTCTCTTCAGACCTTGACAAAATTGCAAGCTGTTAAAACACTTGGAATAACTCTTTCAATCCTGACAGATCTCACACACTCACAATTTCTCTCCAAAAGGACAGTCTGGTAAACCCTCTTGTTTAATTTCTTAACAATCCTCTTAAGGAAGATCAGTCATTTAAACTATTGGGTGTCACTATCAGCCATGATCATTTTTGAGCAAACCACATTTCAAAATTGGCCTCCAAAGCCAGCCACCGACTGGGCATCCTCCATCATACAAAGTCCTTCCTTGGTACACCTGAACTCCTATCCAACTCTAAGGCCTTCATCTGCAGTTTGATGGAGTTCTGCTCTCTCTTGTGGGCTGGCTCCCCTGCCTCATGTCTTTCTCAGCTTGACACCATGGAAACCAAGGCCTTCAAGATTATTGGAATCTCCTGTGATGAAGCTCAGTCTATGGGCCAATCACTTTGACATCACAGACAGGTTGGTGGTCTCTATCTTCTTCAGCTTCCTCTCTGGTCTTGCACCCTCTGGTTTTTCCGTGTTTTGTCCCCCCTAGGATCCTGCAGGTCACACACGGTCAGTCATCAATCCCCTTCTGGTGAAATTCCCTAAATCCAGGATTACTGCTCACCCACCCCACCTCAATCTCTCCTCCTTCCAAATTTCCAGTTATCCCTCCTGGGAGTTTCCTTCTGTATCCATTTTGGCAACACCGTGCATCCTCTCCTGCCATCCATTCCTCCCTATGCCCATTTTTGTCCACCTCCCTCTGTCTCAGTTCTGTTGGCTCCACTACTCATGTTTCTCAACTCTCTGCTTTTCCTTTTTTCCTGTTGCATCCTGATATCTGTTCAGTGTACTATTACGAACTGTTCCACGAGCCTCGACCTCATATTCAAAAATATATAAGTTTATATACAGTATATTTTCAGTTTACATACAGTATATATGTATACAAGCCGGTAGACGGCGATGGGTCGCCGAGCATGGAAACTATAACATATAGAGCAAAATGGATGTCATATAGCGGATAGGGAATCACCTTAAGATTATGCCTATCAAATCTCATCCGGTTCCATATACTGATAACTACTCGGTATCCATTTGAATGAAAAGTACCGAAAATGCGGTTTGAAATCGGAAATCCCCAAAGTTCGAGGGGGTGCTGTGGGTGAGCAAAGATCTAAATTGAAAATCCGGCTCGATTGTTTGTGCACAATGTATTCCAGATTAGTGTGACTTTTCATGACCATCCGACCAGAACCCTAGGAGGAGTAGCATTTGGCGTGAAGGCACCTCCAGCTCTCGCATATTATCGATTTTTGCACTAATTGACCTTTGACCCCTGACCTAAGCGAAATCGGTCAATATGTCCTGAGGCAAAGTTGTAGTACTCATTGAGTACCATGAACCTGCAAAGTTTCATTCGTATCGATGCACTCACCTGGTCGCTCGGGGGCCTTCAATTTTTGCCAATTTTCGCGCATACCCTAATTGAGGGGGCGCTGCGGGTAAAGTATTCCATATATCACAAAAAGTGGAATATATTTGATAGAGCATCACCTGCAGATCATTCGTGCCAAATTTCATAACCCTACGTGGGATAATGGCTTTCAGATTTGATTTCACGTGAACGGTTCCGATTTTGAAGGTTTTTTGGTTGTTGCTGGGGAACCAAAGTGTCCCTAGCAATCATCACAATTTCCAAAGCACTAGGTCATACGATGTACCTACCACCCGAGTTTGGTCAAAATCCACCCACGTTTACTACCAATTATGCTGATGACAAACGAACAAACATCCAAACAAACACAAAATTACTGACAATAAGGGTCACCTATTTCGGCGACCCAATTACTGACAATAAGGGTCACCTATTTCGCCTACCCAATATATTGTCGCGAATTCGCGCCCGCCGGCGTGCGATCGGCCACGTGACTTGAATCGCGGCACGTCGCCCACCGGACGGACAATTCTGTCGTGACCCTCTCGGACTAACGCCGGGAGCTAGTCACGGGTGGGCCTTTCGGCCTCACCACGATCGTGCCAATCAGCCACCCGCATGGGATAGGGTTGTTCGCCAAACTCGACCAACCTAAGTACCCACGCGGATGGTAAACCGGGCGATCGCACCTCGCCGCAGGTCGACTCCGGACACGGGCCGCTTAAGCGGTCCGTTCCGTACTATCGGGATAACCGAGCAGTGTTATCGTCGGCCTCGACAGTTCAGATTAATTATCGGGCGTATTAAGCCCACGACGAACCCTTTACGTGAAGCAAGATGGAGATTCAACAAAGGGAAGGACGCAGCGAAACGGGGAACAAGTTCACACAAGCACTTTATTCACACAGACACAGAGCACACATATACAGCCAAACAGAATCAGAAATGCACAGAAAGCAAATGCAAGAAGAAAAACAATAAAGCAACGACGACGCAGAGCTACAACCGACTAAGACCGACACACGGCAACACTTATACAGTTTTACTTCACAAGACACGGCGCCACAAGTTCCATACAAAAAAAACCTCGAAAAGAAATGGTGACTTCCCTTTTGGGCCGTCGAGTCCCTCTCCTACGTCCGTCGACGTGGTCCCGCCTGGTCGCGACTCCGTGCCCTGGCGTGGTAGGCGAGTCCTCTCTTGCATGCCTCGCGCCTGCACGTGTTGGCCACTCGACACCACGGACCGAGTTTTCGGTGCTATCCCAGCGCGGATAGAGGGGGGGGGGGGGAAACGTGGATGCCCGAAGTCGGGAGAGGGGAATGGCGGACGCTCTTTCCCGCCAGCGGGGTCTTGCAACTGCCCCACAAAAGACCAGGTCAGCAGCCACCAGGATGAGTGAGCCGGAAGACGAGAGCGAGAGCAACCACGAGGCAAGAATATCCACCGAGCAAGAGCGAGCCGGAAGACGAGAGCGAGAGCAACCACGAGGCAAGAATATCCACCGAGCAAGAGCATCCACAAAACTGCTTCGCCCGTCTTCGACTTTTATATCCCGGAGCTCCGCCCTGTTGCTCCGCCCCGTTCTTTGCTCCACCCCCCTTCGAGGTGCTTCGAGAAAGGTCTCGAAGAGGGGCGTTCCTCCTCCCTGGCCGCGTCACACCGCGCATCCACCAATCGGGCGTCAGCTGCCCTCCCCTCGCTTCTCCTCCCTCGCACCAAGCGTGGAGAAGGATGGCACGAAAAGCCCACCGAGCGTCTTGTTGGTTTTCATTTGAAATAAAAGATAGAAAAGAAAAACGACTGACTCAAAGCGTCGCAGCCCGAATGAATCACAACTATTCCCTTTAAACAACGGGTTTGGGGCTAACTACACATATACTTAAGTGATACCTCACCTACGGGACCTGGATGGTGGTTTGCGAATTTCCACAGCCGTAACAATATATATATATATATATATATATATATATATATATATATATATATATATATATATATATATATATATATATATATATATATATATATATATATATATATATATATATATATATATATATATATATGACCGTTTTTACAGCCATTTTTCCCTGCTGTGCAGGGGTTGGGCTTTTTCTTGAGGAAATGTTTTATGGCCGGATGCCCTTCCTGACGCCAACCCTGGTCGCCTCTTACGACACACAGGGATATGGTACACCTATTCTAACCGGGGCATACACCGGGACCAGTACACTGGTACTCATTTCACCGACCTCGGAAGGATGACAGGCTGAGTCAACCCCCTGGTGTTAATTCAGCAGCCAACGGGGCTTGAACTCAGGACCCTGGGATCCCAAGCCACCACCCTAACCACTAAGCCAACACCAGGCATATATATATATATATATATATATATATATATATATATATATATATATATATATATATATATATATATATATATATATATATATATATATATATGTATATATATATATATGTGTTGTTGTTGTTCGTCTTTCGGCTGCTCCCGTGAGGGGTCGCCACAGCGGATCATCCGTTATGATCCGCATACTGATTTAGCACAGGTTTTACGCCGGATGCCCTTCCTGACGCAACCCTGGTCGCCTCTTATGACACAGGGATATGGATTTCGCCATGATTCCGGGCTGCCCTACACCCTCTCATAGCACGGCCCAGTGCAGAGTACCCGTCCTCAAGCGATCCTCCAACCCAAGCATCCGAGAAGCCGGATTACAGGCGCACGCCACTACGCCCGGTTATATATATATATATATATATATATATATATATATATATATATATATATATAGATATATATATATATATATATATATATATATATATATATGTGTATATATGTATATATGTATGTATGTATGTATATATATATATATGTATATATGTGTGTATATATATATATATATATATATATATATATATATATATATATATATATATATATATATACACATACATATATTTCATATTTCTATATACATATATTTCTATATACATATTTTATATATATATATATATATATATATATATATATATATATATATATATATATATATATATATATATATATATATATATATATATATATATATAAACACAGGAAAATACAAAACCTTTGGAAAAAAATATTTTGAAAAAAAAGGAAAAGGTAAAAATCTATTACCACAGTGCTATATGTGGTGTTTATTTTTACTTTTTTAATCTATTTTAATTTTTGCCAGAACTTTTTGTCCAGCCATCTTATGTACAAAATTTTGAATTGAAAATAGACCCACTGGTCCCTTATAAGACCCTTTAAAGACTTTAGACCCATTATGACCCTTAAAATACTTTAGACCTCTTAGACCCTTAAAGCTGATTAGATCCCTTTGACTCCTCAGACATTTGGACCCGTTTTTGCCCTTTTAAGACCCTGAAGCCACTTTGGACCCCTTATGAAATTGAAAAAAAAACTCCCTGAAAATCATTTTTGACCTTTTTTGTGCACCAGATCCCTTCAACCTGTCAGACCTTTCGGCTCTTTTTAAACACCTTTAATGCACTTTAATCCGTTGAAAGAAAATTGAAATAAATTCCTTCAAAAATCGTTTTTGACGACCTTTTTCATGCTCCATTTGCATTGCATCACAAGTTGCGATGTCAAGTCAAAACTGATATCCCAAAGTGAAACTGATGTTGAAAAGTGAAACTGAAACTACTGATCTGTGGATCATCGAATGGGAAACCCGAATGAAATGCTTTGAGAAATACCAAATGGAAATTGCTGAAAACAAAGCTATGGGGAATATAGAGAGAGGTGGCAGGTTGGGGACTGAAGAAGCGATGTGGAGAGGGATAGGTGCCTGGAGGTGGTCAGTTGGCATGGAAAGAACTGCAGTGATCTTCCATCAGGTGGTAGACCCAAAATGTGCCAAAATCTGTGTCCCAGCTAAGCTTTTGAAATATAACCCTAACTTCCAAGCAATACTTTGGAGGTGCAATAAGCATGCATTGGAAATCTTCGCTGCTGGAATGGAGTGAGGTTGTCGAGGTTACCATGCTCCACCCACTGCAATATCCGCACACAATATTTACACTGAATTCTCATTTATACCAATACACACTCCAAAAAATTGCTCTTTTGAGGTGAGACGTCTACAAACCCCTCAGTGGTGGGTACCCTGCTGGTATATATATATATATATATATATATATATATATATATATATATATATATATATATATATATATATATATATATATATATATATATATATATATATATATATATATACACACACACACATACATAAAAGTGAAACATTTGTTTGTTACTTGCAAAAATCGAAGGTTTTTCAAGTCTTGGTTGGTATTGTGCGTTATTCTGTCTTTGTTTGTCTTTCTGTTTGTTTGTTTGTATGTCAGTGGCCTACAGATCGCAATTTTAAACCGATCTTCATGAAACTTCACCACCTGGTAGAGTTTGTCATATGCAAGAAGCCTCTTGTTTTTGAGGTCAAAAGGTCAGTATGGGCCAAAGGTTAGCAACAAGGTTAAGTTTCTAAAATCCACAATTTTTATTCGATTGACTTGAAATTTGAAGAGGAGTTGCATATTTGGTCACTGAATTCAACCACCAATTCTTTTTGAGGTCAACATTGGCCAAAAAGTCGACATAGGCAAAGTTTCTAAAATTGTCAATTTTTTTCAATTTCTTTTTAAATTTCTAAAACTATCAATTTATTTCTCCAGGGAGCCCAGGGTTGAGGAGCCAAAAGCCCAAGGAGCTCAGGGTTCCAAGGGTTAAGACACTTTAGACCCCTTTGAAAACCGGAACAAAGCCCGCCCAAAATCTTTTTTGATGACCTTTTTCGTGCACCATTTGCATTGTATCACACGTTGCAATGACAAATCAAAACTGAAATGTGAAAATGAAACTGATGTTGAAAAGTGAAACTGAAACTCCTGACCAATGGATCATTGGATGGGAAACCAGAATGAAATGCTGTGAGAAATACTGAATGGGAATTACCGAAAGCAAAGCAATTGGGAGTATAGAGAGATGAGGTGTGGGTTGGGGCTGAAGAAGTGATGTGGAGAGGGATAGCTGTCTGGAGGTGGTCAGTTGGCATGGAAAGAACTTTGGGACCTTTAGTCAGGTGGTAGGCCCAAAAAGTTCCTTAATCCATATCCCACCAACACTGGGATTCCATAATTCCACCCTCACAGTATTTCGAAGGTACAACTAGCACAGATTCGAAATCTTAGGACTAAGATGGTGGAATGGAAGAAGGTTGCCATGGTTACCAGCTCTGCCCACTGCAATATCTGCTCACTGAATTTTGACACTGAATTCCATTTTCTACCAATACACACTCTGAAAAATTGCTCATTCAGGTGAGACTTCTACAAACCCATCAGAGACGGATACCCTGCTACTAATTTATAACTGTTCCCAACTAAGGGAAGAGAAGAAAAGAAAGATTCCCATAAGGAGAGGACAATAATGTACATTTCCAGGATATGACAGGTTCCACACCTCCTTCCTCCTGCACCTGCTTCCCTGAATCATCGTTATTCCCGCTCTAACTGAAAACACAAATAATTCTGCAAGATGAAATTTGTAATGCATGCCATGAGACGAACTGCACTTGTTGGTTCACGAAAAAATATTTTCATGAAAAAAATAATTGACCACTATATTCGTCATTGCTGTGTGTCTGTCTGTCTGTCTGTCTGCTGTCTGTATGTCTGTCTGTTGTGTAGTCAGTCGATCAAGTCGAGAAAAAAAAAATTTCAAAATTTTTTTTTAAGATTTGTTCTACCCTTATTATCAGCATTAAAAATGGCGATTTCAGTTAATACAATGGCGATTTCAATGAAACTTGGTTGGTAGGTTCATACCATGACCTAGTTGTGTGCAAATGAGAACCATTGCTATGGACACTACCATTGCCAAGCAACGGGACTTTGAAATTTTTGAAAAATCATAAAAAATATTTTTTTTGAAAATCAAAAATCGGGCCACGAGTGACTGTGGGCAGTACATTCAGCCATATTGTCAAAAATTTCCAGCCGGATCCTATGAAAACTGTCGCAGAAGATAGACTTTGAATGAACCCCGGTCGGAAACAATAAAAAAACGAAATTCGTTATATCTCAGAGACTATGAGTCAGATATACATGAAACTGGTATAGAAGGTTCAAGGTATGTCCGAGTTATGTGTGAGAATACCGTTGCTATGGACCCCTCCGTTGCCTCGCAACGGCAGAAAAACCTTTAAATGTGGGGGTATTTTAACGAAAAAACAATCTGCAGCATTAACCCTTGAAGCCAGAATCATGAATTTTTTTGTACTTAATCCCCAGGTGATTCCCCATCGAACGGGCCCATCGCGTCAGGTTATATTGGGTAGTCGACTACTCATGTCCGCCTACCTGCTTGTCTGTCTGTCTGTTTGTCTGTCTGTCCCGAGCATAGCTCCGTGGGTTTTGATCCAATCCTGATAAAATTTTGGTGGGAGGTTTATATCATGATCTAGTTGTGTTTTCCTGAAAATGGGCGTGGTGCGCCCATTATGGGCAGATACACGCCCAAAAAACATGTGTTTTTAGGGGGTAGCCGATTTCAATTTGCATCTTCTCCTCGGGGGTTTGTCGAATCTGACAGGGGTTTCGGTATTTGGTTAGCCCAATGGCACCTGCATAGCCCCACGGATCTCGATTTTTTTCATTTTCGTCACAAGGTCACGAACTTAGAAAATTGCAAATTTTGACATAAAAAAATTTCTTCTCCTTGGGGGTTTGTCGAATCTGGCAGGGGTTTCGGTATTTGGTTAGCCCAATGGCACCTGCATAGCCCCAGAGAGCTCGATTTTTCATTTTCGTCCCAAGGTCAAGGCCACAAGGTCACGAACTTAGAAAATGATGAATTGTGTTTTTAGGGGGTAGCCGATTTCAATTTGCATCTTCTCCTAGGGGGTTTGTTGAATCTGGCAGGGGTTTCAGTATTTGGTTAGCCCAATGGCACCTGCATAGCCCCACGGAGCTCGATTTTTCATTTTGTCCCAAGGTCAAGGTCACAAGGTCACGAACTTATAAAATTTTGAATTTTGACATAAAAATCATACGACCGCCCAAACTTTGAGAGCTAGGATGACAATATTTTTTATGCATAATCTTGAGGTCATTCCCCACCTAAAGTCTTCAAACCATTTTGCTCTATCTCCAACACCTTGCCCGTGGCACCCCCTTCAAGTTTGTTTTTACCCTGATTTCATCAAAGTATAGATAATCCGAGGAGTGCGAAATGCCATATAGCCTATATGACGTTATATTGTTCCTGGAATGTTCCAGAGGAAGTTTTGCACCAAAGGTCATAATCCTTGACCTTTGACCTTTAAAGTTCACAAAGGTCAAATTTTCAAAGTTGTGGGAATCGAACCAGGTTTTTGACCTTCTTCGACGAACTAACTCCATTAAGCTTTAGCACGTATCCTGTTTCCTTATTTTAATGTCCACAACATTGTTTTGTGACCTTTAAAGGTTACGCAAAGATCAAATCTTTAAAGTTGTTGAACGAAACCGGGTTTTCGACATTTTGCAGCTCATAACCTGTCACTCGTACCACATCATGTTGATCATTTTTATAACTTGGTCAAACATTATCACATTGTCTCATCCTTGACTTCTGAAACAATCTACATCGTCAAATACCGCTCGTGAACCATCGTCGTCTTCAGACTTGTTTATATTATTTTTATGAATAGATAGATATCAGGTACACACATCAAAATACAGTCCTGTACATTAAATATCACATTCGGCAAAATGTACTTTAGGTGTCTGGGCAGAAAATATCAGGCTCGACAGGTCTGGAAAAGTTGTTTTGTGGGAAATATGCTTTCCACTGAAGTTTTTCATGGAATATTTTATTTGGAAGCATCACATGCATATGCAATTAATTTGGCAATGTTAAATGCAGATGGATCTTGTCCAGTTGATGTGATCAGCTCACCTGGATGTGTGTGCCACCATCATGGGCAGTAAGCTGGCCCTGGCAAATGATCTTTGGTCACCGTCATCGTTGTTGAAGAATGAATATTGTAGTTAATGGTTTCAATTACCTTTTCAAAGTATGCTCAACCCTCGATTCATTTGCCTCCAATTTGATTCAAACCTGTGTGCAGACTCGAGCTTTGCTGCTCCATTTATATATACTTAGTTCTGCTGATTCGATAAATTCTGATCGTTAGAACATTGTAAAACATCATTGTGTGCATCACTGCAGTTGTAAGTGCCATACCTGTTGTATATCTGCTTGTGTGCTCCATGTTGAGGAGATACAGTAGGACACATGTCCTGCTGTACTGTTGATTCCTCCCCCCACCTACCCCCTTAACACCCCTACCCCCTTTGCCCCCCCCCCCCATTCTCACACTCTTCACCCACCTCCATTCTTCCCTCATATACATTCCTCTCGCTTTGTCGAATTACCTAAAAATAACAGCATTACAGAATAATGTGTAGAGGGTGTCAAAGTTGGTTTACACCATTCCTGTCAGCGGTTAAGCCCACTCGCCATCACTTCCACACAAACTCTGCGTGAGACAGAAATTAATATACACAGTAAAAAATAAATTATCAACGTTTGACATCATCCAGTATCAATGCATAGAATCACTTTCTTTGCTTGTATAAGTTTCTAAACATCACAACTTGATTCACAAAACAAAAACAGAAGAAAAAAAAATAAAGTTCAGGGAGCTTACAACTGACCTCCAGCTTAATGAAGAAAGTTTAAATATAACGGTCCTCCTAATTGGATTTGATGTCCTAAAGTAGGGATGCAAATGAGTTGATCACGTGTTGTACTGTGATCCCCGCAGCTCTACAAAACTGTGGCAGCAGCACAATTGCAAACATCCTGCCAGGAAATGGAGGAAGGATATAGTTTGACAGTATTTAAAAGGGTCACGATGGCAGGCCACATTGAATTGGGTGTTATGATTAACAGACTTTTCATCCCGCAGTTTTTTTTTAATTAGTGGCCGTTTATTCTGATGCCTCAAGGCATCATCAGCCATTAAGATGCATAATCAAGGACAAAACAGGAAATTAGTGACCAACGGAGACTGTTGTGAAAGCAAATATTTGATGATGGATGTGTTTGAGGGATATTACTCATTTCGAGTCGGCTTTTTAATTTTAACTTTAAAACAGGATCGAGATTCATGAGTCGCTCACATTATAGTGGTCAACTGGATATACAGGGTGTTCCAAAAAGACCTGGACAACTTTGGTTGTTAATTTATTTAGTACCACATATGATACAATGATACCCTTTGGTTTATATGATACAGAAACTCAGAAAGTTTTCTATATTTTCAGGTCAGGTGGTTTAATGTAAATGAAAATGGCGACTCCACAGGAGAACACTCAGTGCGTCAAATGGTTCAGAGACAAAATCTGACACACAATTTCAGCATAATTTTCATACAAGGTATGGAAGGAAATCCGCCATCGCAGAGTGAGATCATATCGTGGTACCAGAGGTTTAAGGAGACTTGAAGATGTCAGAAACAGAAAAGTATCGGTTGACGAAGCACAAGTGCAGCAGACGTTGAAAGAGTGCGTGAATCATTTCAACAAAGTCGCAGGAAAATCAATCCGACACACATCCAGAGCACTGGAACTACCAACCACCACTGTACATGGGATTTTGCAAAAAAAAAAACACTGAAGCTTTATGCCTGTAAGGTGCAGATTGTGCAGTAAGTGAAAACAAATGACGGACCCAAACGCAAGGTGTTTTCCTTGGAAATGCTCAGTCGCATTGAGGAAGACAAAGATTACCTAAAAAAGGTCATGTTCACATACGAAGCTTGATTTTATGTATTGGGGAAGGTCAACTGGCACAATGTGAGGATCTGGAGCTCTGAAAACCCCCATGTGGTCATTGAACACATCCAAAGGTCAATGTGTGGTGTGGCTATTTCCATGACCGCTTGGTGGGTCCGTTTTTTGTGGAGGATACAGTGACCTCAACAGTTTACATGAACATTTTGGAAGGATTCACCTTCCCACAGATTGAAAACCTGCAACCCAAGAACATTTTTCAACAGGATGGCACTCCCCCTCATTGGGCCTTAGTCGTTTGAGCCATCCTGAATGCAAAAATTTCCAGGTTGATGGATTGGCCAAGACAGAACAACCGCCTGGCCCCCATGATCACCAGACATAACCCCCTCCTTAATTTGTTTTCTGTGGGGGTTTGTTAAAGATGTTGTCCACAACACCAAAGTGGCAAACCTGCAGGATCTTCATTCTCAGATCACAGCTGCATGCGCACTGGTGGGCACAAACATTCTGAGCTGAACATGGCAAGAACTCGTGTACCGCCTTGATGTCCTGCGCATGACAAAAGGAGCTCACATTGAAGTATTTTGATGGTGTGCACAAAACGTTATGAGTTTCTGTATCATATAAACCAAAGGGTATCGTTGTATCATTTGCGGTTCTAAATATATTAATAACCAAATTTGTCCAGGTCTTTTTCGAACACCCTGTATATACTGTATGATTCATTATATATATATATATATATATATATATATATATATATATATATATATATATATATATATTCAATGCAAGGAACACTTCTCTCAGAATGTCATTCAAAAAGTCTTCACCCGGACTTGGTGGTGCAATGATGATATCATCTGCTCTGACTCTGGGAAGCCAGTGGTTTGAACCCAGCTGAATCATTCCAAAGAGTTTGAAAATGCTGCTGCTGCTTAATTGCTTGATGCTCAGCGTTTAAAAAGGATAGAGCACCGACAAACATCCTTTTCTTAGCAACCATTGCACAGGCTTGATGGGGGACGAACAGCCTCCTCCTGCCTTGAAGTTCCTTGCAAGGGAAACTCATGTTTGTTGATGCACCAACCACAGTTGAAGACCATTGTGCAAACTACAAATTATTTACTTGCGACAAGTGCAGCTGCGGTAATGTAAAATGTGAGGAGGTTGGACTCTTGATGTACGGTACTTGAACGAAGAGATCCGATGAATTGTCCTTCATTAATTTCAGCATGCACACGCTCGAGGATGAGAAAAAGGAAAATGTCCAATGTATCACTCTGTCATGAGTTTAAGGTTCAGACTACCTTAGATATGTGTTGGTGTCTTCATGAGGAAGCACATATTCTCCCAGTGCACTCTGAGTATCTCAATATCGATTTATGCTGAACTCATACTTTGGAAATGATTGCAGCTTTCGTGCTGATTCAGGCAACTTGCCAAATTTGTGGGTAAATTAATTGAGGAAGATGGTGGAATTTGGGGGAATATTTTCTGCACTTGTCTCTGAGCCATCTTGCCTTACTTTCGAATCTCGGGCCAGCAATAAATTGTCATCCTGGTGTCTCGCAGACGGAGCGAGGTATCAATGTGTTTGCCGTCCCTTGAATGGACGTTAACCTCCACGTCCTGTCTGCCAGCATTAGTTGGTGGTCATTAAAGATCCCACGGTGTCCCTTTCAAAGGGAAGGTGAGCTATCGCCTGCACCCTGGCCAAGTTCCAAATTCCTACCCTAACCTACATGGGGCACTGCATCAGCAGCACAGCCACACTCCCAGCAACATGCAACCAGCAGCCACAGGCTGCATACAGAATTAAGCGATCTGTTTTATAATTTGCCATGATTATTCATGCAGTCATCACACAATGGATTGACATTTTTTAAAGGCTGTTGGGCATTGCATGATGTCACAGTTGAAATTATGCTAAATGGTGGCCCTACTTAATAATAGGTGTTTCTCTGTATCCAGTTAGTTTAAGTAAGTAGAAAATGTCACGTAGTACTGCATATACATTTGCTAGCTTTGCTGTGCATTGTTGCATTGCAGATACTTCAACAACAAAATGAACATTTTCTTGGAGTTTGTGCCTGAGATGATTTTCATTTTGGCTCTTTTTGGATACCTCGTGGCACTGATAATCTTTAAGTGGATCGTTTGCAAGTCGGCAGACTCTAAAAATTCCCAAAGTCTGCTCATTGCATTCATCAACATGTTCATGTTCGACAACTCCAGTGCCAAGTTATACTCAGGACAGGTGAGGTTTGTCATGGTTTTCTGTAATCTCGAGTGATTTGCAGGGTGACGACGGTTACTTTAATTCTTATTGATCGGTGGTTTGCAATTGCTTCCCAAATAAAGGTCATTTGTAATTATCCAGGGTATCGGGACACAATGGCCGACTGTTTTCAATGTTTTGTTTTTTTTATACGTCCACAAGTGAGCATTAACAGATGAGACTATTGGATTAATGTCGTCTTCAAAAGGACAGCTCACTATATTTTTGCAATGCCTGCCATGCGTATCGCAAGCTTGTAGTCTTATCCTGTGTTGTCAAAACCAAATCCAGGTCAAACAATTCAGAGATCAATGTGCGACCTTGGAGCTGTCTTATCGATATATGTTTTTTAATAACACTTGCCTTAATGTTCGATTTGCGACTTGCAACTAGTGCAGCAGATAATCATAACAATTGTGCAAATTATGACTAAAGCATGAAATTTTTACCAGTGTTAGTACACACCATAAGCTTCATTTTCAGATCGGGAGGTAAGTCAGATTTGACCTCTGAGGATAGTGAGAGGTCAATGACCTCAATTACATTGAAATTGTCATTTTTTCACGAATCTGGTGCAGTTTGTCTGTTTTGGGAATCATTAAAAAGGTATGTTGCCATGTGTTGGTCCCTTTATCTTCTGGAGAGTCTTTATACATAATCACAGGATGCAACCATGACTGAACAAGTGCTTTAAATGAGGTCAGTGACCTCAGAAAACAAATTGATTGAAATACACATTCAGGTTATTGTGGTGTCCAGAACAGCTTGCATGAAATCGTGTTGTAAGATCATCTGTGCAACCTTAATTTTCAATGTGCCCTGAACATAGTCTATAAGCTTAAAGTACAGTGAGGTCAGTTACCTGTGTACATACCGGTACATGTAATACACACACATTATCCATATAGACGCATAAATATAAAGGTGTCTGATTGCACCAAACAGTCTCCCGAACATGCACATAATGCAGTGCACTTGAGTGCAGCCTTGGTGCACTTGCAGCAGCCGGTACATCCCTTCTCGCAGCCGCAGTGGATCAGTTCGTGGCAAGATTTTGATGCCTCTGGCAGTGTCGTCCAAAGAGGCTGCCACCCAGAGGCCTCCTTTGTCCAGCCCCAGTCAGATGGGATTGGTAACTCTGGATTCAGGACCAGAGTTTGGTTCCAGCAGTTGCCCTGGAGAGATGCACGCTTGATGTGCTGCTGGAGTGCTGCGTGCATTGGGGGAATGTTTTCTAGAGCCCTCGACTTGTGGGCGAAGAGCTGTTTCCGAGCATCGTTCACTTCCATGGTGTCACTGGTACGGTCATACATCAGCACAACGAAGCGCTCCAGCAGTGACATTGACTCCTCACTGACATCACTTGGCATGCGTAAGAGTTCTTCAAAGGCATCAGTCACCTGTAGGAACACTTTCCAAATCTCCCAGGCAGTCTTCTTCCCTCTGCCAGCGAAAGAAAACACAGTGTCGCACCCTGTGAGGGCATGGAAGATGGGGAGAGTAGCACATAGTCTTGGGTTCATAGAGGCAGCCTATTGGTGAACAGCTATGTACCGGAAGCTGGATCCAGTACCAAGAGCTATCCACAGCTCGTCAGGATTGATGTTGTTGAATGAAGCCACAGCCAGTACCACAACATTAGTATCCACAGTGCGTATGGCCACCTTCCTGATCCCCTTCTGCACAACATCTGCCACATGTAGAAGCAGGCGAGTGTCCTCCTTGTGTGAACATGGGGCGAGGTTGGTCGAGTCGGACTCGGCAGGAGAGCACAGGACCTCAGTTCCACATGTTGCATACATTTCCTTGCCATCTGCTATTGGAAGACGAATGGCCTCTCGTGACAGGAAACCAAAGAGCTCAGTCTTGTTTTGATCCACACGAAGGAAGTCCTTCCAGTTCTTAGGCATGACGGTAGAGGGAGCCACTCTCTTCCTGATGCCCTTGCCCCTCTTCTGTCTGGTCGTGCCTTTTAGGCTGTCAGGTAGATATACATCCCAGATGAGGTCGAGTCTGTTGACCTTTTCGAGTTGAGTGGAGACGTAAGGTGCAAAGAATGTGTTCACATACTCTTCAAAGGTCTTTGCCGTTACAGGATTGAGCATTTGAACAATAGCTGCTCCGTCAAGGATTGTGGCATCAACGCCAGATGCGCTTGTGGTTTCGGGTTGGTCTGATTTCAGGCAGTGTAGTAGATCTGCTTTGACTCCAAGGCGCAGTTTTCCTCCTGTTGATAATGCTGGTGGGGCTGCCTGGTTCTCGTGGCAGAAGAACTGGTCCAGATCCCCATTACGTGATTGGCAGGCAATATACAGCCTCGAGAAGAGACTACAGTCACTCTTCACTGCGGCGAGTTGGATCTGCTGCTTTGACTGCGTCTTGGTCTGTGACCGACTGAAGAGTGGCAACTTGTTCTTGGGCAGTGTTTCTGTAACTGGCTTCGTGCATAGTTCCAGTCTTTCTTCAACAAACTTTGTGTACTGCTTCTCACCAAGGGACTCAATCTTCCTCACAGTTTCTGCCACTGGGGTGTCCATGATGTCTCTCATGTCAAGGGCTAGTAGGTCAAAGCGAGACATCTGTGAATAACTACCAACACTGTGTGGAATATGTAGACACTTTTATTGGAACACAAATGCATGGTTTGTACATCATAAACATGTTTACCATTAAGGCCGAAGTCACATTTGCTCTACGGCGAGGATACGGCGGCCGTACGCCCTCTGATTTGACAGAAACGTGCGGCGGCCGCAGAGTTTCTGCGGTGGCCTCAGGGTGGCCCTATGCCGTATGGCTATATTTTACAGGCCGTAAGGTCGCTGTGGAATTATAACGCGGAGTTATAACTTTTTTCATTTCTCCATTCGCCGTAGCAATTCGACAAGCCGAAACAAAAGAAATGGTTAAAAAAAATAAAAAATTAACCCATTCGTTGCCGTCCGTCTGGCCGCACGTTCGCCTGAGGGCTCCCCGCGGTTGCCTTGCGGGCACCTTGAGGCTACCTTGCGTCTCCCTTGAAAATTATATGGCCGCCGCAGGGCCCCCTTAAGGTCACCGTGCGACATAAAATCAAAGACCGTACGGCAACCCCACGTTTTCGGTCTCCACAATTTCTAAGACCTAAGGCCTAAGTCACATTTTCTCTACGGCTAGGATACGGCGGCCGTACGCCCTCTGAGTTGACAGAAACGTGCGGCGGCCGCAGAGTTTCTGAGGTGGCCTCAGGGTGGCCCTACGCCGTATGGCTATATTTTACAGGCCGTAAGGTCGCCGTGGAATTATAACTCGGAGTTATAACTTATTTCATTTCTACGTTCGCCGTAGCAATTCGACAAGCCGAAAAAAAAAAAAAACTGGTAAAAAAAAATTAAAAAAATTTACCCATTCGTTACTGTCCGTCTGGCCGCACATTCACCTTAGGGCCCCCCTGCGGTCGCCTTGTGGGCACCTTGCGTCTGCCTTGAAAATTCTATGGGCGCCGCAGGAACGCCCTAAGGTCACCGTGCGACATCAAATCAAAGACCGTACGGCAACCCCACATTTTCGGTCTCCACAATTTATAAATACACCGTGCAGCTCCCCGAAAAATAAAAACATATGTGACTGCTACATTATTTGACCGTGGAAATACTGCGGCCGCCGTATAATTGCTAGTGGCCGTAGATTTTGGAGACCCCACGGCCGCCGTGGCAAATGTGACCTCGGCCTAACCAATGACGCCAAACATCAATATTTTGATACTTTGAGGTCATTGACCTCTCACGGTCCTCAGAGGTCAAATCTGCCTTACCCCCCGATCTGAAAATGAAGCTTATGGCATGTACTAACACTGGTAGAAATTTCATGCTTTAGTCATAATTTGCACAAATCTTATGATATGAGAGATTATCAGCTCTACTAAACATGTGGCAGGTCTACAAGAACTCCGTATTGCTGTTGTTGGTGTTGTTGTTACTGTTGTTGTTGGGGTTCTTGTTGGGGGTCGATTTTTGAAACGTGCACTCATTGGTCGGACAGCTGCCGGACCCCACCCACTTTTGTCGCTTGACTCCATCCAACTAAGGTATCCAGACAAAATGATATGGCCGCCATTTGTATCTTGGGCCTAAGATATCAGGCTTGTAGGCCTCTGCTCATTATCTACTGCCCGGGTTTGTTGCACCAGATTTCCATTGGCTTTGTTTGGGTCAAGTGTTATTCACCATGAGTGACCCTGAAAAATCTAACCACATGCTGAACAACAGTAAGGTTTAATCAAGCATGTCAGAATGCATGGTACGTTATAACACAGGTGACGAGCATCAAGTTACATTGCGTAAATTACAAAAAAAAAAAATAGTGTTTCGTAATTTTTGAACAGCCCATATTGGGGTTAAACCAGTGTTTTTCAAACTTTATAGGCCAGGGCCAGTGGGACCTATCTTGCACCCCCCCCCCCCGCGACAATTCTTCACTGATACCACAGGCACAGTGTTCATATATATCCCAAGTATCAGAAAAAAGATGTTCCCAGAAAAATAACTCATTTACACTTTGCTTTATTAAGCTGTTTCCATGGCAATCAGTCAAAAATAGACGAATCCCACAAAGATCGGCAAAATGTCAATATCTCTGTCAAATATAAACATAAAATCACAAAATTGGTGTCAAATTAAAGCTGATACATTTACGTATTAAAGTATATTTTGGTTTTGCCAATTAGCTCATTTGCATATTAATTAAATTTGACTTAAAGATAATAATTCCCACAAAAATGCAAGAATTTCCATTTTCTTTCCTTGTAATTACCACACATGTCAGTTTTTGTCAAAAAACAACATTACTTAAGTGTTGCCAGATACAAGCCAGATTGGCAAAAAATATATTAAAATTTTTGAATTTTTTTTTAAAGTAGGCTAATTAGCATAAAATACAAAGCAAAATGAATCGTTCGAAAATCATGCGAAATCAGATTAATCAATATAATTAATTACCTGGGCCTGATATAATACATAACTGCAACTTATGATGTCTGTTTGGTGTTTAAGGGAAACATAACTATTTTCTGTTTGAGTAAAAGTTGTGGAAATAATTTTTTAATGCATTGATGTGCTAATTAGGATCCGCCATTATGGAAATTCTCATTTTCGTAAATATCTCAACTTCTGGTAAATGGAAATTTGTAAATGAGGAATCTACACATATGTTTGGAGGGTCAAGGAATGAAGTGAACATGTTTCCTTTGTTGTCAGAGATGTAGAATAATGTTTGGATATCTTAATTACATACAAAAATGGAAACGGCTAAATAAAGCATAGTGCAAATGAGTTATTTTTCTGGGAACATCTTTTTTCTGATACTTGGGATATATATGAACACTGTGGTATCAGTGAAAAATTGTCGCAGGAGGGGGGGGGGGCGGTGCAAGGTAGGTCCCACTTGCCCCCAGCTTATTTTTGTCCCACTCCTCACTTTGATTTTCAAAAAAATCGTACGCCCCACCATGATTGGAGACACTACATTATATACTACATATGTATTTAAAAGGCAAAGCTATGAAAGCGATCATATATTAATTCATTAATTCTGAATCCTCATGCCCCACCAAAATATTGCTACACCCCACCTTGAGAAACACTGGGTTAAACAATCCGTGACCGTGTGACGAATCAGCTCGTTCTGATATAATCATGGCGGGGGTTGACACGGATAAGAGGTGTCGAGTTAATCTTTTAAGAACGCAGTAAATGTGTGTTTCCAATGGCACCGTTCATTGTAAGGTCATCTCTTCGAGCATGACCTAATAATATGGGTGTTGATGTCCTTCGATCCGTCCGTCCATTCACAATGAAGTTGAAGCGGGAGATCTGGTGATTAGTAATCCTGATAGGGGTCGATGAGACGTACACGATGGAATGACTTTCAAGGTCACCGAAGGTCAAGGTCACGAGGCCTTTGAAGTTGCAAAAATGACGATTTTCAAATTCTATCTCCTCCGCCATTTCTCAAGCGATCTTGAATTTGATTGTAGCATATGAATCTATGGGACAATATCTAAATTTGGTCAGACCGGATTTTCGATATTCGCTTTCGTTTTCGTGTCACGTGACTTCAAAGTTGGCAAAAAATGCGAAAATGACGATTTTCAAAATCTATCTCCTACATTTCTCAAGCAATCTTGAATTTGATTGTGGCATATGAATGTATGGGACAATATCTAAATTTGGTCAGGACGGATTTTCGAATTTCACTTTCATTTTCGTGTCACGTGACTTCAAAGTTTGCAAAAACTGCCCTACCTTCAGGAGGCTATATATTCTCGACTGGGCATGATAAAAGTTCGTGAATGGTGTCATTGCATAGCAGCTGACCTTGTACACTTATACATTTTCCGCCGAAAGTGCAAAAGTTTCAAAACCGGAAATGTAAACGTCGGCATTTATTTTCAAAATATAATTTCGTGCGCGCGCGCCAAAATGCCGAGTCATCTTTAACCAAACTGCACAGTTAGAGCTGCGCAGTTGTCTTCGGTCATAACTGAACATTGAGAACTTGTGGTATTATAGAGATGACTGTCACCCCCACACGGGGTAATTTTTTAAAGAATGCATTAGATGCACTTTTCCCAGTCGGCCCATTACCAGATTTTGTCGCAAGATTTGACCACAGTGCAGTTTATATTAAGTGAAATTATTATAAGCGAAAGCTTTGTGACAAACGGTGAAAGTTTTGTTTTTTTGCCATAAAAAGACTGATTCTGCCTTCCTTGGCCGTTTGATCATGTGCTCACGGAAGTGGACCAGGCAGTTGTGTGTTTGGTATTAAGAGGGGAATTTATTTGATGTAAGTGTTGACATGAATCTCAACTGGTCAGGCACATAAATTAATGTGTTTCATCCTCTCTTTATGCACGTGCAGGGCGATGTCCAGTATTTCCTGGTCGTCTTTGCCCTGATCTGTGTGCCATGGATGCTGCTCGTGAAACCTATAATTCTATGTGTTAAACACAACAAGAAAGAGGTAAGCTTTGTCTACATTGTGATATCGTCTCTTTTTTTTAATCTGCAGACAAACCTCTTTTGTATGTAAAATTCTCAGCTTATGGACAAGTGAAGTGACAAGGTGAAGTCGTACCTCGAGTGAAGATACCTCGAGTGAAAGTACCTCGAGTGAAGTCGATAGTGCAAATCCCCATGCTTCCCACCCGCCTCAAGCAGAGTTGAAAGATGGCAAAAAGTTCCATGATGACCCAATGTCTTTGACCCAATGTCAAATTTTGAGGTTCGATTTTTTTTTCCTGTTTTGACCCCCATGACCTGAAGTGCCCACCACCTGGAGGCTTGAAAAAATATCAAAATCACATCAAAAAAATCTTTATATATTGCACGCGTCCTCCCATGTTGATTGCATTTGCAAAGTTTCATTAAAAAAAAATTGAACGTGCCCGTAACTGCATTTTTTTGGTGTTTGACCTTTTGACCCACCTCATGGAGTGGGGCCAAAAATGATACTGCTCTTACACATTCTTGCTATGTGGTGATGATACCTACCAAGTTTGGTGATTTTTCTGCAAAACCGTTTAGGAGGAGATAGCGTGATGGACAGATAGACAGACGGAGCTGATTACAATAATGGTTAACGAGGAAAGAAAAGACCATAAGTAGAGAAGGGGGATGATCTGAGACATTGGTGCACTGTCAAATTGAAGCCCTCGAGGGAGTCGTGGCATTGAATATATTGAGAGAGGAATTCCGACGAATAATAATGATGATGATACTTTTACCGCCACTTACTATTTATATTACTCTGACTACTGAAGAACCCGCCCTCACGTACGGGATAACTCACCCAGGATTGTGGTATTTTCATATGATTAATTGTAATTCCCCCTCACGCCGGGAGTGGTGCGATGTCATATGTATTTACATGGAGAGATGTGGGGTCTTCCGCAAACACTGAACCACTGGGACTATGATTTTTTTTTCTTGCCAACTAAAACCTCCCCTTCATTTGGCTTACGAATCTTAAGGTCCTGAGTTTAAACCCCATCCATGCCATGTAGCATAACACGAGATGGGTTGACTCAGCCGGTCATCCTTTCAAGATCGGCATAATGAGGACCAGCTTGCTGGGACTTGGCCAGTCGAGTTTCCCACATTTGAGTGGAGACACCTCCAGGATTGCGTTCCTTCGTCAATGAAACTGTCTTGGCAGCCTTGCAGTATTTGTATTTGCTCTTCTGTTTGATTATGTTTGTACCATATCCTGATGCTGTGTGCACTGTGCGTCCTCGCTGATGGACCTCTGGTAGCTTGTACATGTTGCTGCATTTGAGCCTGGGGAGTAAATGCTGAACTCGACCTTTTCAGGTTCGTCCCAACATCTTGGTTCTTTATTCCTTTCACACTTCTACTTTTTCACAGTTCTCTTTATTCATTATAATTCTTGCTTTTTCTTTTCTTTTATCTCTCTTTCTCTTTAGTTCTGTCTTTCTTTATCTATCTGTCTAAGGTGAAGTTAATTCTTGCAGAAATTTTCTGGAAGGCTCATTTGGCTGTGCCTGGATGGGTTTGAGGGTAGTGGAGTAGTGGCTGAAACCCGAATCATATCCAGGTCCTTCCTGATGACTCCATCTTTGTTCTTTACTTCATCAGGTTCCTTTTGATTAATCAAATGCAGTACAGGTTTTGGTCTTCTATTTGATTATGTGCCTGATGGCACAAGGAGGATCATCCATCCATCAAAAACCTTCCCTTGCACCCCCATGGGTACAACCACCAGTTTTCAACTCATTCAGTCCAGCAGTTTAGGAGTGTATAGACATCAAACACAGAGAGAGAGTTTTCAAATGATAGTATGATATTCAGATGCATTGGGGTCATTTGTTTATATTAGTTTAAACATTTGCCTTTAAATTTGCTGTGCTCACTTATGTTGCAACATGAAACTCCATTTATTAAAGAGTACGTGCAAATCATCGATGTTAGATGTGTTTTTGCTACTGCTGGCTTTATGGCATCGATTACTGCTGGATCACATGGTGGACCCTCTGTCTTTTTTAAGAGGTAATTATGATCACAAATATCCATCAATTTGATGCATCAAAGTTTTGAAATCTAATTGTATATACGATTGTATTTGCAGCCAGCTTTAATTATTGAACTGAGTTCTATCAAGTTTGTTGTTGACAATTTGGAAATTGAAGAAAGTTGAATAAAGATGTAAAGAAACAAATGAGCAATTTAACATGCGATTTATTACAGAGGTCCCTTCTCTTCCCTTGTCTGTAAATAAATATAAATGATGGATGAAATCAACAGAACGTTCATAAAGGCATTCTAATTGCCAAAGCAGTTTCTTCGCAAGGATGAAAAAGGGTGGTTTGCCATTGCCTTCCCAGCATTGTTCTGTCTGTGCTTTATCTCTATAACTATAAAACTGAGGATGTGTGTGTGTGTGTGTGTGTGTGTGTGTGTGTGTGTGTGTGTGTGTGTGTGTGTGTGTGTGTGTGTGTGTGTGTGTGTGTGTGTGTGTGTGTGTGTGTGTGTGTGTGTGTGTGTGTGTGTGTGTGTGTGTGTGTGTGTGTGTGTGTGTGTGTGGTCGTATGGTCGTTATGCATTTCCCCAAACTCGAACCGATTCCATTCAAATTCGGTACGATTATGGCTTTTGGTCCAACTCAGTTCGTGGTCTGGTCAGGTATGGGAGCATGTGCCAGAACAGCGCGTCACTGCGTCCACTTTCCGCCGGTACTCCAGGGGCCTCCGTCTGGCCATCCCCCAGGCAGATGCCAGGCCCATCCCCATCTCCTTGATTTGATGGTCAACCTGCTGCAACCATGAGGCACGTGGTCGGCCCACTGGCCTCCTCCACTCATGAGACTCCCTCGCTGAGAGAATCTGGTGAGCAGGATCAGCATCAGGAAAACGAGCCACATGTCCATACAGCCGCAACTGACGCTCACGGACTATGCAGGTAACAAATCTCATCCGAGTCTCTCTCAGCAACCGCTCGTTGGACACAAAATCCGACCAGCGATAGCCAAGGATTCTCCGAAGACACCTGGTACCAAAGGAATTAAGTCTCCATCTCAGATCCTTGGTCAGAGTCCAAGTCTCGCACCCATAGAGCAAGACTGGAAGTACAAAAGACCTGAAGACTCGGACTTTCGTCCTCCCGCACAGGTACCGGCAGCGCCACACCCCATGATCCAGTGAATCCATGACTCCCCAGGCCCGACCCAGACGTCTATTGACCTCTGACTCGCAGCCAGCAGAGACATGAATATCACTGCCAAGGTAAGTGAATCTCTCCACGACCTCAACATCCTCACCACAAACAGACACAGACAGGACAGCAGCATCCAAGATGTCACCGAAAGCCTGGATCTTAGTTTTGACCCAAGAAACCCGTAATCCCAGCGGCTCCGACTCCTCATTCAGCACCTCGAGGGCGCCCAAAAGGATGTCGAAAGTCTCTGCAAAGATGACTGCATCATATGCAAAATCAAGGTCCGAGATCTTGACATTCCCAAACGATGCACCGCAACTTGATCTCTCCAATATCCTCCCTAAAATCCAGTCCATACAAGTGCTGAAAAGTGTGGGGGCAAGTACAAATCCCTGACGAACTCCAGTGACAACTTGAAATAAGTCAGAGGTGGTACCACCACACTTCACAGCACTCTCAGTACCAGAGTAGAGTTCAGACATCAGATCGATCAGTTTTGGTGGCACCCCACGAAGACCAAGAATCTTCCAGAGGACATCCCGATTCACTGAATCGAACGCTTTACAGAGATCAACATAGGCTGCAAGCAGCCCCTGCCGAAACTCTCGTCTGCGTTCGGTGAGGACACGAAGTGCAAGGATACGGTCAATCGTTGACCTCTTTGGTGTAAAGCATGACTGCTCTGGACGCTGGTGCTCAAGCAGATGGTGGCGAACCCTATCAAGAATTATCCGAGCAAAGACCTTGCCCGGCACTGAGAGCTGCGTCACCCCTCGGTAGTTGTTGCAGTCTTGGCGATCACCCTTCCCTTTCCAGAGAGGAACAACAAGGCCCCTCTTCCAGTCAGTTGGGATGATGCCTGTGTTCCAGGCAGAGCACAAAACTGCATGCAACGACACGAGTGCAGCATTTCCACCAGCCTTGAGAAGTTCGGCATGGATGCCACAGATCCCTGGAGCTTTGCCCCGTTTCAACTGGTTCACCGCAGCCCGTGTTTCCACAAGCGAATGTGGACCACAGTTGATTCGAGGGTCAGCAACAGGGATTGTAACACCCTTGACGTCCAACTCGACAGCTGGGGGATCAGCCTGGTACAACCGCTCAAAGTAACCGGCCCAGCGGGCCTTCACTTCAGACTCCTCTGTCAAGAGCCTACCACTCTCTGCTCGAACTGCAGTGCTCCGATGGATGGGCTTGGATGAACGTAATGCGCGAATTCCCCTGTAAGCGGGATGAGAATCACCTGTCCACAGGTGATGCTCTACCCCCTCACAGATTCCTCGCACATAGGTCTCCTTGTCCACCCTCAGTGCACGTACAGTTTTACGCCTCAGCTCCCTGAACAGCTCAGCTCTGCCATTCAGCCTGGCCCTGCGACTCTGGTCAATGGTATCCAGTGTCCCTTGAGAGACAAAATTCTTCTTTGCCCTGCGGTGAGCTCCAAGACATCCACCGGCAACATCAAGGATGGTGGTCTTGAAGGCGCTCCACAACTCTTCAGGACCCCCCAAAGCACCCAGACCCCCCAAGTGTCCACTCAGCCTGTTCGCAAACTCCTCAGCTACTCTCTCATCCCTGAGCTTGGCAACATCCAGCCTAGGCTGGGATGGTACCATTCTCCAGGATTTAAGGTGCAGCTTTAGAGTTGCTACAACAAGCCTGTGGTCAGTATTGAGGAACTGAGCACTCCGGTAGACCCTGCAGTTCTGGATCATCCTCCAATGACCGTCAATGAGGACATGGTCAATCTCCTTTGCCACACCGCCAGCGTTGGAATACCAAGTCCAGCGATGAGCTTGTGGGCGCTGAAACCATGAACCAGCCACCCTAAGTCCATGACTTCTTGCAAAGTCAAGGAACTTAGTGCTATTCTGGTTCATAGTTCCTGACCCATGGGGACCAACACACACCTCATAACCATCCCTATCAGTTCCAGTCGATGCATTGAAATCCCCCAAGACTAGAAGTGTATCTCGTCTGGGGCACTGATCAACCACAGACTCGAGTGTGGCGTAGAATGCATCCTTCACGGTGAGATCACTCGCCTCAGTCGGAGCATAAACGGAGACCAGGGAAATGACACCTAAGGAGTGACGAATTCTTAATCTCATAATACGCTCGTTGACCGGTGTTACCTCAATTATCATTGGCGTCAGCTTATTGGACACAGCTACAGCAACTCCTTGGGTATGGTAACCATCAGAGCGACCAGACCAATAGTAGGTGGAACCACCCACCATTATCTCGCCGCAATCCGGTCTCCGAACCTCAGAGAGAGCTGCAATCCCGATGTCCAAACGCTTGAGCTCAGATGATAACAGAGACAGGTGATCATCCTCTCTTAGGGATAGGACATTCCAGGCACCCACCCGAAAGGACCGCCTCAGGTTAACGCAAGGAGACCGCTGTCTGGTGGACGACACCTCAGCACCACTCCGACACACTCTCCCGCAATCTGACCCAGGGATGTTACCCCGTGGTTTCCCTCCTCTCATCAAAGATTGGGGGTCCCGAAGGCTTTGCCCCAATCCCATCATCCGGTGAGCTGCCCTGCGAAGGAAAGCTGTACAGGAGGTACTCCCACGGAGTGGGTTTTCAGATTTTTTTTGCGTTTTTGCGTTTTGCGGAATGAAGGGTTTTACGGTGGCTGGAGTGCAAATCCTGCCACCAACCTCCTAATAAGAAGTAACCCAACTGCAGGAGGACGTCTGCAGACACAGTTGGGCACTAGATATGGATGGCCGTTGGCTCACAAGGAGCTCCTCCGCCCTTTGACAGGTTTTGTTTTTAATCCTGCTGGGTGTCCATATCCAAAAACCCCCCTCACCAGAAAACCTGGTGGGGGAGACGGTTTAGTCGCCGACAACCCGACCATGGAACAGGTTAGTACAGGTTTACATGGTACCTGTAGCAGGTCACAGATCGAACCTGACCTGACCTGACCTTTTTATATCAAAAAAATCGATAAATCGATATCCCTTATGGGATTTTCCATTCAAATCCACTCAAGTTTAAGGCCTACGGGGGACGCAAATTTCCACTTTGCCCCCAGGCACTGTTAACCTCCGCTACGCCAAGCTGTTAAAGTTAGGGTTAGCTGTTAGGGTTAGGGTTAGGGTGAGGGTTTGTGTTTGGGTAGCTAACCCTAACGCTAACCCTAACAGCTAACCCTAACAGCTAACCCTAACCCTAATCCTAACCCTAACCTTAACAGCTATTCAGGAAATTTGCAAGAAAGCCCAGGCAATGCCGGGCTTTATTGCTATCCCGAGCAACGCCGGGCTTTATTGCTATCCCGAGCAACGCCGGGCTTTACTGCTAGTCTATGTATAATTCCAACTGTGTGTGTGTGTGTGTGTGTGTGTGTGTGTGTGTGTGTGTGTGTGTGTGTGTGTGTGTGTGTGTGTGTGTGTGTGTGTGTGTGTGTGTGTGTGTGTGCGCGCGCGTGTGTGACCGCCGTTTCTCGACAACCACTGGTCCGATCTAATTGAAACTTGCTACGTATATTGCTGGGGATCTGAGTATGTGCCTTTTCAAGGTTTGATATTAATCGGACAAGTGCTTCCCAAGATATGGCCATTTATTTACCAAACAATGACAAGACACGTTGCTGCGTAGGCGTGGCCGATGGGGAAGAGAACCTCAGCCGCGATCCCCATTACGGGTTACAACGTACGGACTTCCAGATAGTGATGAGTTGGTGTATTCTAATAATTTCTCGATTTCTTATGCGCATTTATAGATAAACACAATGCCCCAATCCAGTCGTCATTTACGAGAGTGAAGGAACAGCCTGTGTGTTTGTTTTTTTTATTTTTTTTTGCACGTACGTTTTTTTTTCTCTCTCTCTCTTCTCTTCTCTTTGTGTTTTTCCTTGCGATGACATTGCGAAAAGGCAAAATACGTTTGCGCTAATTTAATAATTGGCCATTAAGCCTCAGTTGCGAATAATCATAACTGCGATATGCGAACTTCCGGACAGTGAGGACTTAACTTCGTGTAGGCCGATGCTCGGCCGGCCGACGATGACGTCACGTGCCGTGCCGGTTACGATGGGGATCGATCGGTGCCTTAGTTACCGTGGCGTAGGAGTGGCAATGGTCAATGGCAGCGAATGTCATGGCAAGCAAAGACAGGGAGGTAAACTTGATTTTAATTTTGATTTTAATTAACTCTGTGTGTGTAAGTATCACAGCAGTTGTTACTTCAATGCAAGCGATAATTCGTGGAATGATGTGAACATTCCGTACGGGCACGCACTACTTTTGGATGGTGATGACTGAATGTATTCTAATAATTTCTCGATTTCTTATCCACATTTATAGATAAACACAATGCCCCAATCCAGTCGTCATTTACGAGAGCGAAGGAACAGACTGTGTGGTTTTCTGCCTCGCGGTTTGAAAGTTGTTGTTTTTTTGGAGGGAGGGGGGGTTTTACGTACGGCCACGCACGTATGGGCACGCGAGAGCGAAGGAACGGCCTGTGTGGTTGTTGTTTCTGGCTCGCGGTTTGAAAGTTGTTTTTTTTGGGGGGGGAGGGGGGATTGTACGTTCGGCCAAGCACGTACGGGCACGCGAGAGCGAAGGAACAGCCTGTGTGGTTGTTGTTTCTGGCTCGCGGTTTGAAAGTTGTTTTTTTGGGGGGGGGAGGGGGGGTTGTACGTTCGGCCAAGCACGTACGGGCACGCGAGAGCAAAGGAACGGCCTGTGTGGTTGTTGTTTCTGGCTCGCGGTTTGAGTTTTTTTTATTTTTTTTTGCACGTACGTCCACGCACGTATGGGCACTTAATCGTCCTTTTTAATGCTGAGCATCAAGCACGGAAGCAGACTGTATCACTTTTAAAGTCTTTAGTATGACTTGGCTGGGGTTTGAACCACCGACCTCCCAGACTCATAACGGACGCTCCAACCATTACACCCCGAGTCTGGTTACACACACACACACACACACACACACACACACACACACACACACACACACACACACACACACACACACACACACACACACACACACACGCTTTGAGACCTGGGAAGGCTTCACTTTCCCTTCTGAAACCCGCATATGGAGTTAATAACCAACAACACACACACACCTCATGTATATATTAATATATATTTGTATTTATTTATTTATTATATGCTGCATACATATCGGCAAAATAACCGGCTGAGGGATTTTCTGATGGATTATTATGATTAGTTTTGGATGTGGTTTGTGACACAGTCCTTCATAACAGAGTGGCAGAAGGTGGAAGTGGCGATCCCAATGGGATGTACAATCTCCACTGCTTTGTTTTTCCTCGTTATAGAGTTGTTAATATGTGCTGTGATGGACATGGGAAGGAAGTTGAGCTCGCCCCTGATCAGAGCTTGCAAGCAATATTCGCATTCATGGGTAACTTCACGAGTCACCCATGGGAAGATGGTTCATGGTGGAGTTGAATTATGTGGGAAAGGTGGAGGAGGTAAGGGACAAGATTCTGAGAAGTTTGAGGAGGATTGATGGATGTGGTTTGCCAGGAAAGTTGAAGATATGGTGTTTGAAGTTTGGATGAATGCTGCAATTACTATGGCCATTGAAAGGATGTGGTTTGGAGTTCCACGCCCACATACGCCATTTGGGTTTGGAGGAAATGTGGTGCACATACGTAGCATGACGTTTGTCATGCTGCAACTATTATTAGGTAGGAAGGGCCAGTTATGGTTTTACATAGATACATATTTACTAGCAGGGGCTGCCCGGAGGGTGGAGGGCGATGCCTGGCTGGGCGAGCTTTACCCAGCGGTGGTTTCGGGATGTGTCAGACATTGAAACGATATGTTGTTATTAGCCTCATCATGATTACCTTTTGCCGTGGGCTGGTGGCAGCAATGCCTGACCCCACATCCCAATATACACTTTATAGTGGCCTTTGGTGTCATCAAAACAGACGTTAAGGCCAAAGTGCGGTGGCATAAAGCCTTTCCCAGATTTGAAGTACCCATTTGAATTATATTATTTGTACCTATTTGAATATTTGAAGGACCTATTTTGAATATTTTGAATATTTGAATTACCTTGCCCAGATTTGAAGTACTTGCCTCGATTCGAAGTACCAGATTTGAAGAAGATTTGAAGTACCCACCCAAAATGTGGGGCCTCTATAGGTGCTACGGTTTTGCTGTGAAAGAATAACATACACATGAACAAACACACAAACAAATACTTGAATTTTTTTATATTAAATGAGTATTCATTATATCCACTGGATACGATTCATACATACAGTGCGCCTATAGAAAGTCTCCACCCCTTTTCAAATTTTTCACCTTTTGTTGCCTTGTAGCCTGGAATTAAATTACATTAAATCAGACTTTTCTACCTTTATTTACACATCGTAACCCACAACTTCCAAGTGAAAAACAAATTCCACAAATTTCAGAAAATTACATAAAAATACAAAACTAGAATATATCTTAGTTGGATAAGTGTCCAACCCCTGAGTTAATACTTTCCATAAGCACCTTTGACATCAATTACAGCTGTGAGTCTGTTGGGATCAGTCTCTACTTACTGCACACCTTGATTGAGAAATATTTTCCCATTCTTCTGGACACAACTGTTCAAGCTCAGTCAAGTTGCATGGGGAGCGTTTATGGACAGCAATCTTCAAGTCATGCCACAGATTTTCAATTGGATTTAGGTCAGGGCTCTGATTGGGCAACTCAAGGATATTTATCTTTTTGTTCCTTAGCCACTACAGTGCAGCTTTGACTGTGTACTTCGGGTCGTTGTCATGCTGAAAGGTGAACTTCCATCCCAATTTCAGTTTTCTTGCAGAGGGCAGCAGGTGTTCCTCTTGGATTTTTCTGTATTTTGCTCCATCCATTTTCCATTCTATCCTGACAAGTGCCCAAGTCCCTGCTGATGAGAAACATCCCCATAACATGATGCTACCACCACCATGCTTCACAGTGGGGATGGTGTTCTTTGGGTGATGTGCTGTGTTGGGTTTGCGCCAAATGTAACGTTTTGCATTTCGGCCAAAAAGTTCCATCTTGGTTTCATCAGACCACAAAACTTTTTCCCACATGGCTTCAGAATCTCCAGAGTGGTTTTTTCATACCTCAAATGGGACTCAAGTTGGGCTTTTTTGAGTAATGGCTTCCTTCTTGTCACCTTACTGTACAGGCCAGACTAGTGGAGTGCTTGTGATATTGTTGTCACATGCACACAGTGATCAGTCTTTGCCATAAAGGCATGTAGCTCTTTCGAAGTTGCTATTGAACTCTTGGTGGCCTCTCTGATCAGTCTCCTCCTTGCTTGGTAAACCAGTTTGGAGGGACGACCTGAACTATGAAGGATCTTGATGGTACTGTACCGCTTCCACTTCTTAATGATTGTCTTTATTGTGCTCCGAGGGATATTCAAGGCACTTGAAATATTTTTATACCCATCCCCTGATCTCTGCCTTTCTACAACTTTATCCCAGAGGTCTTTTGAAAGCTCCTTTGTTTCCATGGTTGAGTCTTTGCTGTGAAATGAGGAAACTTACAGGAACAGCTGATGTTGTTCTGAAATAATCCGAATAACTTCAATTTAACACAGGTGGAGGCCAGTTAACTTGGTGTGTGATTTTGAAGGTGACTGGTTACACCAGAGTTAATTTACAATTGCTATCATAAGGGGTGGGGAGTGGAGTGGACACGTATCCAACCAAGATATTCTAGTTTTGTATGTTTCATTAATTTTCTGAAATTTGTAGAATTTGTTTTTCACATGGAAGTTGTGGGTTACGATGTGTAAATTAAGGTGGGAAAAGTCTGATTTGATTAAATTTATTTCCAGGCGAAAAGGGAACAAAAGGTGAAGAATTTTGAAAGGCGATGTAGACTTACTATCGGCACTGTATGTATTTATTTGTTTGACTCACATTGTGAAATTGTGTCCATATTTATCACAAAAATGTTCATAAAAGCACAAATAAATAAATAAAGGAATATTCAACAAATAAATAAACAAATTGCCTGAAAAAAGAAGAAGAAGAATGACAAATCAGGTTACATGAAACCTATTTTTCCTGTTTCAGGAGTGTATAACTTCCATCCAGTGGATTAATGCTTTTGATCGTTGAGAGAATTTGATGGAGCTTGATTGTATATTATTCCTTTTCTTAATTTCCTTCACTCTCCTTCCTGATTCGCACCATTTCTTGTTGCCAAACAGTTTTTGTTATGTCCCCCAAGGTTTTCCATGTTCTTTTGCGTGTGGTAAGACTGATGAAGAGCTGAAGTTTCCAAAGTCAATTGAAACTTGTTGGATGAACTCACTTACTCCAGAGCACTCGAAACTTTTTCCTGCGATGTACACTCGATAGTGCTCCATCCTGCTTTTGGATTCTCACGTCTCTCTCACTGATTTACTTTGTGTCCAAGGCTGGATGACTAATACATCGTTTTTCCCAAGGAGACCACTTGGCCTATCCGTCATGTGCCAATAGCTGCATCTCATCACTCCCACCTGCTGTAGATTATATAAAAGCTTCCCCCTCCCCTACTTCTAACCATTAAGTAAAACATGGCACAGATGTTAATATTCCTTTTGTCGCAGTCAGTCACACATTCTTCCCAGAGGTGGTGGTGAGTTTCCTGATGCCATTCATCCAGAAGTCCAACTTTGTGGTATGAAACTTATCTTCTCTGGGGAAAGTCCTTTGTCCTTTTGACTCGCACTCATACAGCAAATTTAAAGCAGGAAATTTGTTTGGAGTACTGACACACAATGGCCAACTCCTTTTGAAAGACATTGTTCGATATTTAATGTTCACAGCCGAACTGGAATAGTCACCTTTTAATGGGCCATCTTCACCTGGCTGTAGATGTATGCGACATATTTGCATTACCTTGCAGAACATGAACGGATAAGATTGATGCAAAGTTCTGAGATGTATGTAAAATATTGTTCATTGTTCAGTGTGTGCATGTTTAATCCTCTTTATATGACCAGGAAAATATATTTTTTTATATTTAGCTCTATAATGTAAAAAATAGAATGAAATAATTTCAAAGGATTGATTGGTTTTTTTTTTTTCTTTGAAAAGAATCGCTCTGCGCATATCGAAATCGAATGCAAGAGGAATGAACGCATTTCAGCAAAAATGAAGTAATTATGTAGCTGATGAATCGGTAGAGCTTCCCAGCTTCGAATTTCGTCTTGGTCACGTGAGCCTTGCATGTTCAGTTCAATATTATAATTGGACATTTTAAACTTTATATTTGACATGTTGCTTACTTGTGCTTTGAGTGCTACGGTGCCCTGCATTGATCTTGGCTGGATTCAGCTCATGCCTTGAGTTATCCTTTTGTCTCTGTTTGGTGTGACATCTTTGGAGATGAATTTGTTTCTTATTAAGCTTCATCCTTTGCATCGACATCTGCCGTTCTCCAAGTGCAGTTTTGGGAATATGCAAGATATGCATATTAATTATATATGAAGTTTACATGGATCTTTTACGTACCATTTCATAAGGACGGATAACATACATGTAACAATAACCTTCGTTTACTTCCACTGACATTGTATTCTCGGCTTTATGGAAATTTTCCATATTATAATTCATTACCGCCGTGCGGTTCCTCGCTCAATCGGTTCATTTGTATTCAAGAAAGCAGGAGATCGTGCAAATATGTTTGTATGCAAGATTACCGAAAGGGATGAGACAAATATATATATATATATATATATATATATATATTTCTTGTTTCTCACTTTTGATTGTTTGAAGCATCTTAATTGATCTTGATGGTTCACCAATTGTTTTGGCTCTGTTGTTTAATTTTCTCCCCACCATTCCTAATTTGTCTATCGATGCGTTTTGTCATCGCCGTACTGTTTGAAGACCTACTGGTTACAGTACACACCTCTCGAGGCATGCTGGCTTGTTCATCGCATTTCATCTTCGTAACCTTTTATTCTTTCTGACATTTTCTCATTTGACGTCACAAACGATCTGCACCTTTTCCATTGGGTCCAGCTTGTTCTTTCATTGGATGTTGGATACTGCAGAAAATGTCTTCAAGCACTTTGTCGTACAAATATGACGAAGTCTGACTTTCGAGCAAACAGCATCGTGCCATGTCCAAGCCTTTCTAAAAGAGATGTCTGTTATTTCAGTTCTCCCAACTGGCAGTCGATGTTGTTTCATAATTCGCAATTGTGAAAGAAGATGACGGGTGCTCATACGATGCGGTATTCTCACTGCCCATCTCTTTCACTTCTTTCTCATTTGTACTGACATTTTCTAGTGCAAAGCAAAGGGTAATGCTCACATCAGATCCTATCAGACGAGCACACACTGTCCAATCAAGATGAAGATGTAATGCTGTCGAGTGTATCAGTGTATCAGAGGGGTGATTAAAATGTTCTCTGAACAAGGATATTCGTTGGCACTCAAGAGCCATAGTATTTTGTTCATTATAAAGTTGACATTGTTGTTTCAGAGTATAATCTACAAGAGTTCTCCATCATACAATAGTATATTTTTCCAAAACTGAGCATGGAAGTGCTATCAATTTTTTATTCAAAGGCGCGTTAGCTCCAACGATGGCGATGGCCTTGTACGGTTAAGGGGCACCCTCATATTTCACAATCATCACATGGGCAGCTGACTTCAAGCATACATGGAAATCCCTTGGAGATGACCCCAAGTCAGGTGGCCAGTAGATGTGACTGATGGACAAACCGGTGCCAGGTTTAAGCATTTAACATTGTGTTAAAGCCGTCAAATATGCACAGAACTTGAGTTTCCCAAGACAGCATTTTTTCACCATTATCCACGAATACTCTTTTAAGGTCTCAGGAAGACTGGTCTCTCAAAAACATCAACTCTCATGATTGACAACAATAGCTGACATCACATTATGAGCTTCTCAACACTCTTCTACGACATTGTCATTGGTGTTGCAATGGATAATGAAACATAGCTTCACCACTGATATCCTGAACATCAATTGGAACCCATTCAATGGAAGTATGAGGGATCACTATCACCCAAGAGAAAATATGCACCTAACCCTCAGCCAGCAAGATCATGGCCTCTATTCTGGGATGTACAGAGATTCTTTCTGATTGACTTTGTCTCAAAACTGCAATCACAAGGAAATATTACACCAGCCTTCTGCAAACATTTTGACAGGCCATCAAGGACAGATGCTGAAGGATGTTGACCAAAGGAGTGCTCCTTCATGACAATTTGTCTGTGGATGAGGGCTGTGTTGTACAGACGACAATTCAAGACTGTGGCTTTGACCAGACGAATCACTCCCCTATACAGCCCAGTGACCCAAGGAAATATTTTATCTTTTGACATTTGAAGTTCCACCTTGCATGGTTTGTTTCACCGAAGACAGAAGCAACCGAGACATGGCTGAAGTAGCAATCTGAAAAGTTCCATTTTACTTAACCTAAGTTCCAAACTTAACCAATCTCTTAATGTCTTCCCTTGATACATGTATACGGTACATGTCCCATAAACGTGGTTGCGTGGATTCATTTCAGCTGTGTATAAATATTTAGGACAATTACACTGCCAATTCATGATGCATGCTTTCATGTTTTCATCATTCGTACACTTGACACCACCAAGATGTTGAGTGGTTCATAAAGATGACTCATAATGTACTGACAAGTCTCGACTGTCCGGGTGGGATCATTTCAAACTTCCTAACTTGTCTGCCCACAATGCGTCACGTGAGGTTGAGTATTGTCAAGCAGTATAGTCACACCCTGAGACCGTTTGTACACTTGGCTCTCTTTATGTTTTTGTATTTCTCACTTCATTGCATAACATGTCACTGTGGAATTGTAATTCGATGGTTTTCCTATGTTCAAGAAATTCCAAGTGCATTAAACCATGAAGACCCAAAACACTATTTGCGTAACCTTTCTGGTTGTTAGCTGTCCCTTGAATTTTTTTTATGTTGTTGAGACCAAGAGTGGCTCCACTCCCTGCTGGCTTGCTTTAACTTGAGCATGAAATGACAGACCCACGTGTCACAATCCTCGACAAGAAATCTACTTCTCTCTGGTAGCATTTGAGGAGCTCTGTCGTAATGGCTACACAGGTCGCATTATGATCAAATGGGAGGTCATTTGGAACACCCCACCTCACCCCTTATACTAATTTCAGATCCTTTGGTACCCCACGCCCCCACTCCTTATTGAATTTCAAGTGAGTGTAAATAATTGTTTTTACATTTCCGATACCAACACTTTTTTTGGATTTATTTTTCCAACACGGTCTAAGATTCATGGAGAAGCTGCACAAGACTCTCACTCTCACTTTCACTTTCACTCTCACCCTCGCTGTCACTCTCACTCTCTCACACACACACACACACACACACACACACACACACACACACACACACACACACACACACACACACACACACACACACACACACACGCGCACACAATGAGACAGAAACAAAATACTAGTCACTTGCTTTTGGTATGTAAAAAAAACTATTATCAGAACAGCTTTAAACACAACAGCACAACAAACTATGCAAAGAGATTCATTGTTTCAAAAATATCTGCAAAAATTTCAACATTCCAGTTCCAGAATATTCATAGAAACACAAACCAAGGGCAATCATTCAAAATAAGGACGTCATGCTCACGTACGACCTGATGATCCCATCGAGCGTGAACATAGAAAACAAAGCCTTGCAACTGGACATCGTTCTCAGGACCAAAAAGGAAAAGACAGCATTGCTGATTGAGATACCAGTTCCCAGCAATTTTTGCTTAAATAATGTAGAAATCAAGAAAATGACCAAATACCAGGACCTCAAAATGAGATCAAGAGATCTTGGAAGCTGAAGAGCATCAAAATGTCACCAGTGATAATTGAAGCAATATGAATAATAAAGAAGAACCTCACTGAGATTTTGAAAACCATCCCCGGGACTATTACCACAAACTAACTATGACTCGAGGCACTCCGGGGTTCGGTGATGATCCTGAAAAGAGCCCTGAAAACAAAACTCTGAGAACAACAAAGTTGAACAGCTTGGTCCATGAACTGTGATCCCTTTCTGAAGTGGAGATGGATAATTTGAGTCCTGGGAAGACTTCATTCCATCTCCTCAAACCCGCAAATGGAGATAACCTACGATACAAACACACTGCACAATACAGGTGCACACACACATATACAGGGTGTCCCAAAAGTCACCTCGGGATTTAGAAATTAAATAACATCTGTTTTTCAATAATTTGTTTTTCTTTCCTTTTCAGAATTTAAAATAACATTTGGAAAGTACCCATGGAAAAATTCACAACTGAACAAAGAACCAAAATCGTGGAATTATATTTTAAATTTCATCGATCAATTATTCTCACCCAAAGAGCATGGACACCGAATAATTTTGCGAAATTCAGAAATTTCTTGGCCATCACGTTCTCCTGATTTGACGCCTCCTGATTATTTTATTTGGGATTACCTAAAGGAGCGTGTATACATCAATAAGCCCCATACAATTCAGCAGCTCAAGGACAACATCTGTGCAGAAATTCGAGGGCTGCAGCCAGAGTTATTGTCCGCTGTTATGGAAAATGCTGTCAAAAGAGCCCGTCTCTGCGAAGCCGAAAATGGAGGACATCTAAGCTGCATCATTTTTCATAAACAAAGCAAATTTATCTCCATTTTGTAAATTTTCTTTTGCTATAAAAATGATCATAAATTATTTTTAAAAACAGAAATGTTATTTAGTTTCTAAATCCCGAAGTGACTTTTGGGACACCCTGTATATATACACACCCATGGAAGTGGATACTTTGTGACCTGGGAGGGCTCTGTTACACCTTCTGAAATAGTGAAGTAGATCGTAGAAAAATTGTGATACAAGCATCAAATTTGGCATTTCTGTTCTGCAGGGCTTTCTGATCAAATCTGCCCGATTGGCCATTTGAAAATCCAAATTTTGAAAAATTTGAAAAAAAAAAAATTTTTTTTAAATTTGAAGTCACAGCTGGATGAAATTCTTGAAGCACAAGTGAACATCCCAGACAGAGAACCAAGGGGAGATGCAGTCATCATTGATGGCTCAGCACTTATCAATGCCCTACCTCCACACACTTCAAAGATATTTAATGACTATGCTAAAGAAGACATCATCCCAAAGGTGGAATCCTATGGTGCCAGGTACGAGAGGGTGGACGTAGTGTTTGATGTGTACAAGAAGTCAAGTCTGAAGTCTGAGGCAAGGTCGAAAAAGGGGGCAAGGAATCAGAAGAAGAGTGACAGGAACCAGTAAGACCCCAAGTAACTGGAGAAGCTTTCTTCAAGATGACAGCAACAAGACTGAGCTGTTTCACTTCCTTGCGGAAAAGATGTGTGAAGCACAGACAACAAGCAGTCATTGTCACAAAAGGAGAAGATGCCATTAGCAACACAAGGAAGTCACTGGATGCTGTGTCTCCATGTTGTCATGAAGAAGCTGACACTCGAATATTTGTACACACCAGGGATGCAACGACGGATGGTAGCAAGTCCATTATCATTAAGGCTAATGACACGGACGTACTAGTCATAGCAATATCTGTACTGCCATCCTTACAGGAACTAGGTCTTGAGAACATGTAGATTGCCTTTGGCCAAGGAGCCAAGGCACGATGGATTCCAGTCCATGAGGTAGTTTCTGCAATAGGGCCTGAGAAAGCTAGAGGGATCCCATACTTCCATGTGTTCACTGGATGTGACGTCGTGTCTGCCTTCCGCGGTAAAGGGAAGAAAACTGAACGGCAGACTTGGAACGTCTTTGATGATGTTTCTGAAATATTCACCAATCTCAGCCAGCATCCAACATTGATTCGTGATCTTGACTTTTTTAAATTAATTAATTTTTTCTTTCAAAATTTGGATTTTCAAATGGCCAATCAGGCAGATTTGATTAGAATCCCCTGGAGAACAAATGTGCCAAATTTGATGCTTGTATCATCATTTGCACGATTCCTCTCAAAAATTACTGTTATCTGCCCCACTAAAACCCGTATATGAAGATAACAACCAATGACACGCACACGCACACGCACACACGCACGCACACACACACAAACACACACACACACACACACACACACACACACACACACACACACGACTTGATTGAAGACAAATATTGGCATTTCCCTTGGAGGATGTGACGCCACTTCCCAGAACACTCTGGGTGCCTGCAATGTCACCTTTATGATGTTGCTTTTCTCTCTGCACTCAGTGTGGCAATTAAGGAGTAAATTCCTCCTCCCCATGGATGGCAACCTATGACGTTTATCTGTACTCTGTCATTTGAATGCTGAGCATCAAGCAAGAAATCACTAATGTTGAAGCAGCATGTATCATTTTTTAATATTATTGGGACTACTCAGCCATGTGGTGAGAATCAAACCGCTGACCTCCCAGACTCATTATGTTATTAAACCAAGTGTAGTTATTAAATAATCCCTCAATTCTCCAAAATTATCTGTTCGACACAATAATTGTTTGCTTGAGTAACAGCAGTTTGTTGCACCTGAGAATGCTCAAGGTTGCTTACCAATGCATGACCTTCTTTGAAGTAACTGGACAATTGAAACACAACTACACGAAAGAAATCCATTTTCTCACTGTGCAAACAATCCCCTGTGAATGCCAGCAGGTTTGATCTTCTCATTCACAATCATTATTTTTCAGGTTCTACAATAAAAGATCCACATGAACCCTCACAGGAACTTGTAGCCCTTCCAGACATGCGGTTCCCCCACACTTTTGGTGTTATCATACATATTGCTTTCAGATTTGCCTCCACCAATGCACATTCATGATGCCATGCCAAATTTTTCAAATTTCTTTTTGAAAACATCTTGTACTTTAAAAATATTCCCCCCCCCCCACCCCATGTTCATTCTATTTAAAATGAACCATCAGATTCCATGAATTGGAAAATATTAACAAATCAGATCACATGAATTGGCAAAATCAATTCATTTTCCTTTTCCTACTTTGAATCTTTGAAATAAATATACTACAGCGAAGTATATGGCACGCCATTGCAAATCCCCACGCTTCCCACCAAAAGCAAAGTTGAAAGATGGCAAAAAGGTCCACGAGGAATGACCCAATATCAGATTTTTACTCAAAACATATTCCCGTTTTGGCCCCTGTGATCCAAAATATTGACACCTGTAACCTCCTGGGGCATGACCGGGCATCAAATCCAAAAAATCGTTGCATATTTCATGCGTACCCCAATGTTGATTGCATATTCAAATTTTCATTTAAAATGTCCCCGGAATTGCATTTTTTAGAATTTGACCTTTATACTCAACCCCAGAAGGTGGAGCCAAAAATTATAGTGCTCTCACACCTTCTCGCCATGTGGAGATCATAATTACCAAGTTTGATGAATTCCTACACAACCGTTTAGGAGGGGATAGTGTGACGGTTGGAGAGACAGACCGACAGAGCCGATTCCATGACCGCCCCCGCCCTTTTTATTGTTATTTTTTCTTAAAGTCTGGGGATAAAAAAACACAAAGTGGCTATTATGTTTGATACCACCTTTCATGTACTCTATTTGTTTATTACCTCTGCCACCTAAGGTGGATGGAGGTTATGTTTTCACCCCTGTTTAGCTGTTTGTCTGTCTTTCTGTCTGTTTGTGAGCAGGATATCTCAGAAAGTTATGAACGGATTCAGATGAAATGTGGTGGACCAGTTGGGTGTGTGACAAGGATGAATTGTTTCGATTCTGGTGCTGAACCAGATCTAGGTCCGGATACAAGAATGTTTGAAGTGATTCTTCACAATTGAGAGATGGGGCCAAAAACGATACACAGCACAAAATTGAAAACGTCACAGTTGAGTTATGACAAAACTATGTGGATGAGTTGGTTTGGTGACAAGAACAGGCCAATTCCATTTTGGTTCATGTCCAGATCCAGACCCGGCCTATCGGTGGATTACAATACTTAACCTGCTCAGTCTGGTAGAGGTATGCGCTCTACCGAGTGCCGTTCTAGTTTTTTGCTCTACCTTTATACTTTACTTAGGATGGAAAATTATACAATAAACACATTGCAGCTAAGATTTGGGCCTGCGTACTTATTCCACCTTTTTTGCAGAAGACAACTTTGAACAGATAATTGGATAAATTCTCCAGCTTAGTCTGCAATCGCCAAACATTTAATGTAGTCTGACCTTGACGGTTAATTCGGCAATTATCAAATGTTAATTGAGCCTAGACTAAATTACCCTTCAGTGGACATACATCCAACCAAGTTGTTCTTCCGCTTGCAGTTTCATTCTCACTAAGAAACGATTTGTATTTTGATGCGCGTTCCTCAGCTACTGCTATTGCATTAATATTTTGGTGAGAAATTGATGTAGTTATGGATCAAAACCAAAACATATCTGGCTCAAAGCCAAAACAAAATCTTCTACAGCACATTTGGAAGCGGAACTTACTTGCAAAGCAATTGCCGGATCTACACACGTACACTCGTTTTTAATTGCACTCGTCATTGTATTTCATACAAAATTGCGACCTTGACTTTGAGAAATGTCTAATCACGGCACATTCTGCTGCCAGTTGGCAGAGCCGAGCCCGCAGGCCCTGTTTAAAATGGGTTCACACGTGCTGAGCCATTAGACATTTTCACACCAGTCCCTTGACAATACCCTACCTTTTTTCTCTTTTTTCGGAGATGTTCAACAGCTTAGTGCTGTTTCAACTGCATTCCACACCTGATATTAATGTAAAGTGAGCACTGCGTTAATGAACATCATGGGATCGGTACTGTACACCTCCCTTATACCAGCTGCTTCATCTGTATTCCATGAGAATTAAAAAAAAAATTGTCACTGTTACCTTTTTTTATTTTGTTTCTTTTATTTTCAAATTCTGTTGCAAAAAACAACTATTGCTCTGTAATTAGTGTGCGGTCGACGTTAACTCTCAGAGACCTGGTGTTCGAGCACGCTAATTGTCGAACAACCGAAAGTGTGTATATGCATCAAGGAAGCGTCTTTGGGACGATGGAGTGGAAAAGAAGCTTCTTCACTCATACGCAGTACAAGGTTGCGAGTAGCGTCGTTGGCTGGGGGCACAGCTGTGCCGCTGTTGAAGTTCCCCCTGTAGGTGAGGGCAGGAATTTGGAATTTATTTCGGGTGGTGGTGAAAGCTCGCCCAATGTACATGAAGGACACTGGAGGATCATTAATGTCCATGAACTAATGCCGGCAGACGGGACGCACAGATTAACTTCCATCCCAGGGATGGCACACACATTGATGAAACACCGGGATGACAGTTTACAGCTGAGCCGAGATGCTAACCCAGGATTGACAGCTCAGAGGTGAGCGTGTATACCTCTCGCCTATTGTGACAGCCCGAAAGGCAACTTTGTCAGGTTGATTAACCACTTCTCTGCCACTATTAACAGCAGTAGTTGTATTTCTGCTTTCGGCTTTACTCGCGAGAGAATCTCTTTTCAGATGCCTTTGCAACAAAGAATACAATATTCTACAACAACAAATATATTTGTGTTTTTTTAACCAAAAAATGAGTGCATTGTTGCGCGATCAAATCGTTTGAGTGGATAATTCTCAAGATGGCAATGAAAGGGGTGTATTGATTGATTATTATTATTAATTTTTTTTTAAAAGATTCAATAAAACGTTTGGACTTTCATGCAAATCTTCATAAAACAAATGAATCCACCCGTGTTGATACTGTAGAGTAGAGCTGGTAATTTATTTCACGAGTAAATACAATTCCGATGCACGTGTACACCATATCTCAATGTAATGTACGATGAGCCGTGTGTGCAAAACAATAATCTATTGTCAATAAATCGATGCGCTGCAAATGGCATTGTTAATGGAAATGATTTTCACGCGGTTTAATTCACGTTGTATAATTTGTCAATGCTGTGCTGATGGCTCTGATTGGAAGCTCAGGCAGTCAAATATTTCAAGGTAGCTTTGACTATTAAGGTCCCCCCCCCCAAACACACACACACTAATGTCGCTTGTTAAATACACTATTAACAGCCCTGTAATGTGAGTTGTCGATGAGATGAATCTATTGTATGCCAAAGTGCATGTAATTTAAAATCTTTGTGTATAGCTGAATATTACCAGATTCGGTGGCGTAATGGTTAATGTCTACTCTGAGTTTGGGAGGTCGGCGATTCAAACACCCAGCCAAGTCATACCAAGTATTTTACAAAAAACAAAGGTACTTGCTGCTTCCTTGCTTGATGCTCAGGGCAAAATAATGCTGGGAAGGCAATGACAAACCACCTAGTATAACCATTGCCAAGAAACCTTTTCAGCATCACCAACTCTGTAAATGGAGTATGGTACACATTTTATAGCGATACATTGTTCCCCATGTAGATGGTGACTTGGTGGCAGATAGGTACCTGCTGTGCTTCAATTGAAGCTCTGAAATAATTTCCTTGCGTGGTTCCTGAGTTGTGATGCTGTTGCTTACAACGGGAGAACTCGTTTTCTCACCCTTGCTACATAAAGGCAAATTGTACTCCTGACAGTTCTTAGCATTTTGAAAATGCAAATTTCACTCGAATGCATCGTATATAATGAGATGTACCGTACTCTTTGCAGAGCGTTGGTCCTGCCAAAGCAGTTTCCTCGCAAGGGTGATACTGGGTGTTTTTCCATTTCCTTCCAAGCTGTAAGTCGGGGTTAGATTTTGAAATTGGTTCATGGTGCCGGCGATATCTAGTCTACTCCTCTTCATGAAGGACATCACAGGATCTTCAACATCCATCAACTTATGCTGGCAGACGGGACACCCAGTTTGACGTCCGTGAAACACCGCCCGGGATGACAGTTTATAGCTGGGCCGAGATTCAAACCCAGGCTAGACAGCTCAGAGGCGAGTATGCACACCACTCGGCTATCCCGTCAGACCCAAGAGACATGGTATTACTCACAAAAGTGATACTTGAATTACTTTTGGGGGTACTCAATCTCTGGAGTGGAAACTCTTGCATTCCCTCGTTGTAGACTCTTTCCAGTATATCCACAGCCATTGCAAGATGTAATTCTTAAAATGTCCTTGACAGGAAATCAGCCACATACTCTCCAGCCAATCATCAAAATAACAGGCCTGAGGTTTTCATTGACCAGATATTTCAGAGCCATTTGCTGTTCCACTCTCTTTGTTGTCTTACTCGCCACCATCTTCATTTCCATCACATTCATTAAAGCAAGACATACGTGCTTAGGGGTTTGCTTTACAACGCTATAAAAACAGATTTCTAAAACAATTTTAAATCTACTGTACATACTTAATTATACTTTTTATAAGCAAAAGTTAACCTAAAGAATTAACAACCCTGTTGTTTTAACCAATACATATTAATTGTAACAACATAACCCTCACTCAAACTCAACCTTCTTTTTCCAACTTTGTCGAATATAACTGTCCCGATTTATCCCACTTTTACATTTTGTATCCTTACGATAATACATGGACTGGTACGGTGTCTGTCTGGTTGCTACTTGCAAAATCAAAGATTGTAAAATATAGCTAAGTCAGTTGATTTTGTTTTTCTGTCTGTCTGTCTGTTTGTCTGTCTATCGCCTACAGGTCACAATTCTAAACCAACCATCATTAAACTTTATCAAGCTGTAGAGGTAGTCTCAACTGAGAAGTCGATTGATTGTGAGGTCAAAGGTCATCTTGAGCTCAAATTTCTAAAATCGTCATTTTGATTTGAAATTTGAACAAGATTTGCATTCTGCATCACTGGATTGGGAAACCAACTGTTTTTGTGGTCAAAAAGGTCAAAGAACAACTCAATGTCAAAATTCTAAAACCAATTTTTTCTGAAAAATCATCAATTTTCATCCGATTGCTTTGAAAATTAAACAGCAATTGCATAGTACATTACTGAATTGGGCAACCAGCTATTGTTCGATCAAAAGGTCAACTCAAGGTCAAACTTCTAATATCATCAATTTCAATCTGAAAAATAAACAATTTTCATCCGATTGACCGGAGCTTTGATTAAGATTTTCAATTTTAATCTTAATTAAATGGACAATTTGATATATCCATGGCAACCTTTCGAGATGGGGGGGTGGATTTTGCAAGTATCATGCTCTGCGCGACATCTTTTTACTTGGCAAAAACATTTTTTCGCAAAGTATGTTTGTCTGTCTGTCTGTCTGTTTGTCACATGACTTTTGGCCACAGTTTTCAAGCAATCATTCTGAATTTTTTTTTTGTGTATGTAGGTGACTAGCCATGGACAGCAATGCTTAATTTTGGTGAAGATCCGAATCCGGATCTGGATCTGAGAAATTTTAAAGTGATTGTTCACCATTGAGAAATATAGGGCCAAAAACGATATGCAGCACAATATCTCAAAAAGGTTGTGGATGGATTCCGCAGAAACTTTGTGGACTGGTTGGGTGTGTGGAAAGGACTAATTGGTTCAATTTTGGTGAAGATTTGAATCCAGATCTGGATACGAGAATTGTTTTAAGTCATCTTCACCATTGAGAGATGGGGGCAAAAACTAGGTATTGCATGATATCTCAAAAATTTGTGGACGAGTTATTACAAAATGAGTTATGACAAAATGAGGTGGATGAGTTAGTTAGGTTACAAGAATAAGCCGATTCGATTTTAGTGATTCAGGTCCAACCTATGAGTGGCATGCATACAAAATGTAAACTATTCAGCCTGGCAGAGGTATGCGCTCTACCGAGTGTCATCCCGTTTCGCCAAGTTGTCACCCCGTGAGTGATTTTTCATTCTTGTTTGTTTGTCTGTCAATCGCCTATAGGTTGCAATTCTAAACCGATCATCATGAAACTTTACCAGGTTATAGAGGTAGTCTCAACTGAGAAGCCTATTGATTTGAACGTCAAAAGTAAATGGTCATCTTGAGGTCAAACTACGAAAATTGTCATTTTTCATCCGATTGACTTGAAATTTGAACAGGATTTGCAAATTGCGTCATTGGATTGGGATACCAACTATTTTTGAGATCAAAAAGTCAAAGGTCAACTTAACATCAAACTTCTAAAATCATCAATTTATATCTGAAAAATCGTCATTTTTCATCCGATTGACTTCAAAATTTCAAAGCAATTGCATATTGCATCACTGAATTGGGAAACCAACTATGTTTGAAATCAAAATGTCAAAGGTCAACTCAAGGTCAAACTTCTAAAATCAATTTTCATCTGAATAATTGTCAACTTACTTACTATTAACTTGAAAGTTGAACAGGATTTGCATAGTCCATTTCTGAATCGGGAAAGCAACTATTTTTGGGGTCAAAAGGTCAACTGAAGGTCAAACTTCGAAAATCATCAATTTTTATCTGAAAAATCATCAATTTTCATCCGATTAACTTAGGCGTTAAGCAGCAATTGCATTGTGCATCACTGAATTTGGAAACTAACTATTTTTGAGATCAAAGTTCTAAAAATTAGTTTCAATCTGAAAAATAATGAATTTTCATCCGATTGACCTGAGCTTTGATTAAGACTGTCAATTTTAATCTAAATTAAATTGATAATTTGATGTATCCATAGCAACCTTTGGAGAGGTGGGTGGATTTTGCAAGTTTCATGCTCTGCATGTCATCTTTTTCTTGTTTTTTGTTTTTTGTAGACACCATCTAGGCTTGCATGAGACCTAACACAGAGAACATACAACAAGGGGAGCAGGAGATGGGTGGGAGACAGAAGGAAAAAACAGTGGGGAACAGAGACAGGAGATCTGTGGAAGGGAGAGGGATGGGCCGGAGTACACAGGGTAAACAAGATGGACACCACAGCGACTTTCAGCTCCTTACACGACAAGGACTTTCAGGAAGGAAAGCAGGGAATTTGAGGGAGGTGGGTTTGGGGTGAATTAGCGGGGGATAGAAAAGATCGTGGTTTTGGATGGGGGAAGATAAGAGATGGTGGTGAACAGCTGTTTTGAAAACCGGGAGGGAAGAGTGGTATTGAAGAGAGTGTTGGAATTTGTTCCAAAGGCAGGAAAAAGAGGAATGAAAGAGTGAAGGTGAGCAGTGATTCTTGATTTTGGTAGTTTTACCAAAAGGGAATTGCTGGCGGACCTTGAGCGCCCTGCGGAAATATGGGGGGGGAGGGGGGGGACATGTCTCAGACAGAGCAGGGGAGGTGAGGCCAGGGAGGAGATGGTAGAAGACAGAAAGATGACCAACCTGCCTGCTTGAGAGAGTGAGAGATTCAAAGACTAAGCTTCATCGAGGAAGATACCAATGATCATAAATGCCTTGGTTTCCACAGTGTGAAGCTGACAAAAGTGAGAGGTGCGAGCAACAGTCCAGAGGGGAGAGCAGTACTCCACCAGGCTGCAGATGAAAGCTTTGTATGTGGTCAGGAGCTCAGGTGTGCCAAGGAAGGACTTTGCACGACAGAGGATGCCCAGTCGGCTGGCTTTGGACTGGCTTTGGAGGCCTGCTTGGAAATGTGGCTTTCTGAGGAAAGATTGTTGTAGATAGTGAGATCCAGTAACTTGATTGAAAGGACTTCTCCAGGAGGATTGTTGAGAAAGTAGATGGGGGGGGGTGGGGTGGGTTTTTAGACTGTCCTTTCAGAGAGACATCGTGAGGATGTGAGATTTGTCAGGGTTGAAATACATGTTCCACGTGTTGGACCAGTTTGTGATTTTATCCAGATCTTCAGAGAGTGAAGAGGCTGCTGCTTGCTGATCTGAGGGATGACAGATGGTACGACAGAGGGTGGAGTCATCAGCAAAGAGATAAAGAGGATTTTCCAGAGATTCAGAGAGATCATTGATGAAAACCAAAAAAAAGAACAGGGCCCAGAACGCTGCCTTGAGGAACTCCAGCCTGGGCAGGAAGAGGGGAGGAGAGAACTCCATTAAGGGCCACACGTTGGCTGCGACAGGAGAGGAAGTCTGAGCCATGAGTGGAAATGTCCTTGGATACCATAGGAAGAGAGTTTGGTGAGCAGGGCAGGGTGCCAGACCATCTCAAAAGCACGTGATATGTCGAGGGAGATGGCTCTGATGTCATGTCTGACATTGAGGATCTCCATCCATTGTTGGGAGTGCAGAAGCAGCATATCCAGGGTGGAGTGACCTGGTCTGAATCCAAATTGATGAATGGAAATCAAGCCATTGCAGAAGAGGAAGGATTTAATGTCTGAAGCAATGATGGATTCCATAACCTTGCTGCTGATTGGGAGAAGGCTGATTGGTCTCTAGTTGCAGGGATCTGTTTTTGCATCTTTTTTATGCAGAGCGGTAATGTTTGCTGATTTCCAAGCAGATGGCAGATGACCTTGAGAAAATGAGAGGGTGAATATAACAGAGAGAGGATGAGCAAGAGCAGCAGAGCAGAGGAGCAGGTTTTTAGGACATGTGGGCCGATGCCGTCTGGACCGGTTGCAGATTGTTTGTTTGTTTGGATGTCAATCGCCTAGAGGTCACAATTTTATACCAATCTTCATGAAACTTCACCACCTGGTAGAGTTCGTCATATGTAAGATGGCTATTGCTTTTGAGGTCAAAAGGTCAACATAGGCCAAAGGTCTACAAATTTATCAAATTTCAAAAATCCTCATTTTTCATCTGATTGACTAGAAATTTGAATATGATTTGCATTATGTCACTGAATTCAACCACCATTTATTTTTGTGATCATCATGGGCCAGAAGGTCTACAAAGGCCAGATTTCTAAAATTGCCAATTTTCATCCAATTGACTTGAAATTTGAAGAAGAGTTGTATTTTTTTTATTGAATTCAACAACGAATTATTTCTGAAGTCAACATCGGCCAATGGTCAACAACTTAGTTGAGATTTCTAAAATCCTCAATTTTCATCCGATTTAGTTGAAATTTGAAGAGGATTTATTTTTCAGATCACTGAATTCAACCACCAATTATAGTTTTTGAGGTCAACTTAGACCAAAATGTCAACATCGGCCAAAGGTCAACAACTTAGGTGGAATTTCTAAAATCCTCAGTTTTCATCCCATTCACTTGAAATTTGAAGAGGATTTGCATATCAGGTCACTGAATTCAATGAACAAGTATTTTTGAGGTCAACTTAGACCAAAAGGTCAACATAGACCAAAAAGTCGACCAGCCAAATTTCTAAAATTGTTAATTTTCATCCGATTGACTTGAAATTTATAGAGGATTTGCATATTTGGTCGTTGAATTCAACCACCATTAATTTTTTCGGTCATATTTGTTTTATGGATTTTGCAAGTATCTTGCTATGCATGACATCTTCCTTGTTTGTTTTTGTTTGTCGGGCTACTTCTTCGATAGTTCTGGCCGTATTACATCTAGACTTGCTACACAGGATCAGCATGACCCTAATTAATGTATAGCTTTTTTTTTAATCTTTGCCAGTGGTCGTGGAAGGGGGGGGTGGGGGAGGTAAGGGGATGGATGCAAATTCTCGATGTAAATATGTATCGTGTAGCACTGCCTCCAAAACGGGGAGGGTATAATTACAAGTCTCTACCATTTACAGTGCAGTATTCCTGTCCCCACGTTTTCCAGTGCAGTGAGGTGTTTTGAATTATAAGCAGTAGGTATGTTTTTGCTTCAAGCACGTAACCCAGGTTATTTTAGTTTTGCATACACATAGCTGTCAGTTGCCTATACACCGCCAAAATAAAGGTATGCATCAGAAGAATTCAACCACCATGTTTGGAACAAGTTTGCCCGTAGGGCGGGTATTCTGCTCGTTTGTAACAATATATTCACTCGTAGATGCCCTTTCACTTTTTATTATTTTTACGAATATCTCCTTTTAAATATGATGAGCACATTTGAAATCGGTTTGTCATAATTGAAGAAAGAAGCCAAACTTCACAATTTGCTGTTATCATGGTGAAGCTTTCACCAAATAGATTGTATTTTTTTTCTTTTCTGATTTTTTTCGTATTGGGATGACCATATCATTTCTGATTTTTTTTGTAGGTCACCTTTTCGCACCAACTTAAAATTTGATTCCTTGGGTAATTTTGGGTGCTGACTGAATTTTAATGTTTCCGAGTCCAAAATTGCTCGATTTCATGATATTTAGCTAAATTATGCAAAGTTTTGCAAAATCCATTATTTTGTGATATTACTTCAGTAAATTTAATATACCACCCATAATGAAACAAATTAGCATAATTGAAAGTGCCAAATCCCACAGTGATTGTTTCCAATTCATAAAACAGCATTTTCCAACAATATTTGGTGTAATTATTTGGACAAGAAGAAGTTTTTGCTGATCTGCACATGACAATCAAGCAAAATAAACTAAAAACCTTCTCATCAATGATTAAAGTGAAGTCATCAAGCAAGTTCGATAAGACCCACACACTGAAACAAGACAGGAGCCCCTTTGCAAAGTTTCTTGTTGCTTCTAAGTACAAGAATGTTGATCTGCACGAACTTATGAAGTACAGTCTCTGTTCTAATCCATTAGTGTTACCTCATGAGAATGGTGGCCATTATGAAATCCAACAAAGCCAGCTTGATGCATCATTTGTAATCTGTAGTTGAGCCATCACCAGATGTTGAGTCGGTTCCAAAGAAGAGCATTTGGATAGTGGATGGGCATGGCCTTAATTCAATAACTAAGGAGCCAAATTCACACACTCTCGACATTTGGTGACTTGGCAATGTGCATCCTAAACAAAGTCGTGACCTTGGCTCCCAACTTATATGCAGAATCAATCAACTTTGTCACAGATCATAAGCCAGCTGTGTCCATTAAAGGTGCTGAAAGGGGAAAGAGAGCTGCAGGAGGAATGCAGAGGATCAGGACAAATAGCACTGACCAAGCGATTCCTTTGCAGTGGAAGAAGGACATGACAGGTAGGCCAGAAGAAGAAGAGCTGGTGCAGTTTCTGTTCGACATGCAAAAAGACTGATCCTGAAAGATTCAGATACGTCAAAGTGTTCTTTCCACATGGAACACAATGCAATGCCTTTAACACTGTATGTGGTAAGCTAGAAGTTGAAGAAATTCCACAGCTCAGCTCAGATTATGAGGAGGCTGACACAATACTTCACTGTGCATATGCAGCGCAAACTCAACCTTCAACATCTTGATCCCAAGCACAAATAATAATAATAATCTGAACTCCAGACACAGATGTCTTCACCATAGCCCTTGGTTTTGCAGGAATGATGAGAAGCAAAGTGCTTTTTCACACACGAAGGGGAAACCTACATTGAACGCTAGATGTCACAGCAATACCAGATCATCTCGGTGAAATGCGTCCAATGCTCTGATTGAACTTCATTGTTTCACAGGCTATGACTTGTAGTACCTTTGATGGTAAAGGTAAGATCAAGGCCCTGCAGTTTATATTGGCTTTAGAAAAACATATGAATGCTTTCAAGGAAGTGGCACTGAAAATACCTGCTGTTCTTCCTCTACTCCAAGCGGTTCTTCTGACCACATGCTTGTCAAAGTAGACATCTCTCTGGCTGTTATTCGAGAACAACCCCAGCACCGTCCAGTTTGGCATTTCACTCAGGCCAACTGGCAGGGACTTCAAGTGCCCATCAAAGTTCCAGACTGGTCTCCCATCTCTACTTCCTCCGACATCAACTCCTCCTGGGAATTCTTTCATAGAAACTTTCTCTCTCATGCACAGATTTATCCCACCTCATCTTCAGTTTTCCTACCCTTCCTCCCTTCCATGATACACTGAGATAGTGGCGAGGCAGTTGTCCTGAAACAACTTGCCTTCGCCTCATAGAATGCTAATCCAACTGAAGGAAATCTCAGTTCCTTCCACAAAGCTTGGAATAAGTGTGTGTCTACCCCCAGGAGGGCCAGAACACAACATATTTCTAATCTTAAGTCTGAACTCTCAAACCTACCTCCTTCCTCCAAATCCTGGTGGCATCTAGTTAAGTCTGTTTTGGTGAATGTTCCCCCTCCATTCCCTCCGTTACCTCAAATGGCCGCACAGCTGACACTGCACGTAAAAAGGCTGAAAGCCTAAACTCCGTGTTTGCTTCCAAATCTTGCATCCCAAACCCGTCGCTTTATATACCCACCTTACCCAGTCATGCCCAGGTGTTCCTGGACTCTGTGTCCTTTTCTCCTGACAAGGTGGAGAGCTTGCTGTGAAACCTCGACTCAGATTCTGCAACTGGTCCAGATGGCATCAGCCCAAGTGTCCTAAAAACCTGCTCTGCTGCTCTCGCTCACCCTCTCTCTGTTCTATTCATCCTCTCATTTGCTCAAGGTCATCTGCCATCTGCTTGGAAATCAGCCATTATTACCGCTCTGCACAAAAAAGGTGCAAAAACAGATCTTGCAACTACAGACACACTGGAAGGAGAAACCTACATTGAACGCCAGATGTCACAGCACAAATAATAATAATAGTATATTTTGTGCTGTGACATTCTCACTATGTCTGACTGAAAAGACTGTCTGGAAAAAAAAACCCTATCTACTTTATCAACAATCCTCTTGAAGAAGTCCTTTCATTCAAGCTCCTTGGTGTCACTATCTGCCATGATCTTTCCTGGGAAAGCCACATTTCCAAGCTGGCCTCCAAAGCCAGTCGCCGACTGGACATCCTCCATCATGAAAGTCCTTCCTTGGCACACCTGAGCTCCTGACCACATACAAAGCTTTTGTCTGCAGTCTGATGGAGTACTGCTCTCCCCTCTTGGCTGGTGGTCCCACCTCTCACCTTTCTCGGCTTCACGCTGTGGAAATCAAAGCATTTAGGATCATTGGTATCTCCCGCGATGAGGCTGAGACTTTGTGTCTCTCACTCTCTCACCGAAGGTAGGCTCGGTGGTCTTTCTGTCTTCCACGGTCTTCTCTCTGACCTTGCTCCGCCCCCCCCCCCCGCTCTGTCTGTGATATATCCCCACCATATTTCTGCAGCGTACTCAAGGTCTGCCAGCAATCCCCTTCTGGTAAAATTACCAAAATCAAGAATCGCTGCACAACTTCACTCTTTCATTCCTCTTTTTCCCGCCTTTGGAACAAACTCCCACACTCTTTAATCCCACTCTTCCCTCCAGGTCTTCAAAACAGCTGTTCACCACCATCTCTTATCTTTCCCTATCTAAAACCACGATCTATTCTGCAAAAAAAAAAAAACCCCACCTCCTTCGAATTCCCTTCTTTCCTTCCTGAAAGTCCCTGTCATGTCCATCTTGTTTACCCTTTGTACACTGCCCCATCGTTCTCCATTCCACAGATCTCCTCATGTCTCTGTTCCACACTGTTTTTTCCTTCCCTCTACCCCCCCCCCCTTGTCTCCTGCTCCCCTTGTTGTACATTCTGTGTATTGGCTCTCATACGAGCCTCAACAGTGTATACAAAAAAAAAAAAATTGGGACAACAATTTGATGTATCGATAGAGCTTCAGGAAGCTATATGATTGCAGCCAAGGTGAAAAGTACATTAATGTTGTGAGATACAACATGTGGAGGATTTCATTAAGTACAAGAGTTCTCTCCCTCCCAATCACGACTCCCTTATGGAACATGTCAAGAGAGCAAATTATCAGGCTGACTCACATAGAAGAGCCATTCAGCAGTTTGTGAATGCACCGAGCCCAACTCACAATGGATGATCAATGGATGATGGTGATTATCTTGTTATTAAGTGGGGAAACATGCCTCCTGCCCCAGATAACATTCTGGCAGCTATCACGTGCCAATGTCGGAAATTCAAATGTAGCATTCAACAGTGTGAGTGCATGAAGACTCACTTGCCATGCACAGACTGATGCAAATGTCTAGAGTGTATCAATCAAACAGTTAAGGGTGATCATGAAGGTGTAAATGAAGATATTCTCGACTCTGATTCTAGTAAACATCAACACTTGTAATGTGCTTGCTTTTATTTATTTATTTATTTATTTTCTTCATATGCAGCCTGTGTCTGCTTGGCTGCATCATTCTTATGTTGGTGTGGCTGTGCCGCTGATGCAATTCCCCCTGTTATCAGTAAGCTGATACTCATATGACCGGCTGAGTCAACCCACTTGTTGTTAATTCACTGGTTAAAAAAACAGAACCTTGAACTCAATTCCCTCATATATTTAGCCAGCCACTTTAGCTTCTTGTGTTTTTGATTGAGAAATCAACTGTCTTCTCTGGATTCATTGTATTCACAAGTTTTTGTTAAAGTTTGGGGGGTTTTTCGTGGTTTTTTTTTAGACATCAAGCAAACTGGATTTCATTGAGCTAACATAAGGTACAATTCAAACCACTTTAAACTATGTTAGCTGTTATGTGTTGAGTTATCTTGAGTGCTTTGTCAAGAAAAATCTTTTCGTTATTTTCATTAACCTTTTAAAAAGTTACCTCGGCAACTCGTCATACTTCAACAGATATTGAAATGATAACTGCAATGATGATCGCAAACAATCACTGCAGGAGTCGACACCTTCAATTATGCTAATTTGTTTGATTATTATAGGTGGTATATTAAATTTACGTCCGTAATATCACTTGGACCTGTACACTAATGATTATGTGATTTTTTTCTGTTCAAGATAAGCGTCTCCTCTTTACTTTCATTTTTTTCCTCATTTGAATAATCTACATGGAAGTGAATACATGTAGGTGCCATTTTCACAAAATGAACACACTCGACTTACCTCGTACAATAAATCAGGGACTGATCAAATTACGTATGTAAATCCATGATTTTATTTATGATTTCAGTAACGACTTATTTGCCTTAAAAATACAATTGTGTGACCATGAATCATCCAAAAACAGATTCAGCACCTTCAGATATATGGATTTGTCCAATTTCATGTGATGTACAATGTTAATACAACAGGCAATTCAGAATGGTAGTTTTTGCACAAATTTGCATCATTAAACCAAATATTGTTGAAGAATGCTATTTTTGAATCGGAAACGATCACTGTAGGATTCGGCAACTTCAGTTTTGCTAATTTGTTTGATTATAAGGAGTATATTCAATTTACCTGCGTAATATCACAAAATTGTCCAACTCCGACGATTTTTTTTGTTTTTTCCCTCCGCCCTGTCATTGCCATTTCCCCCTTCTCCTCTTTCTGTTCTCTTTGTTATATTGCCTGATCCGTTCTTTGTTTTAGCTCTTCAACAGAGTCTTTACTATGTACACACAAAAAATAAAACAAAACAATGGACTTTGCATTAATTTGCATAATTTAACCAAATATGAAAATGTGCAATTTTATGACTGGGTAACTGACATTTAGATTCAGCACCCAAAATTACCCAAGGAGTGAAATTTTTCTGTTATGTGAAAAGCTGACCCACAAAAGTCAAAAACGGAGCTCATTTTCCAGATCATCCCATCGCCAAAAAGGCTCTGATCAAAGTTTGATCCCGTTAGTATATCATGTACATGCATACCGAAGGCACAAAAATCAGCATTTGGGTTATTTCTTCTGAGGTCTACAAACATTTGTCTTTGGTCATGATCCGATCTTTATCTTTGACTTTTACTTGTCGGCACAAGCTTTTTATATGTTCAAGTAATCTATGTCATTATTGAAGGGTTATGTTTTCATCCACCGAGGATGAAGGAGCAATTTTCAGTGACTGACAGTAACATTGACTTATTGGCCCTGGATGGTAGAAACTGTTCTGTGTTGTTTAAATTCTCGGTTTCCACACTCATTCACACACTCTCATCACCTCTCTTCTGAACAACTTCAAGTACCCTTTCTCTGTTCCCCCTCTCTCTCTTTCCATTCTGCAGTCTTTTCCAAAGTCCTTTGCAGGTCTAATTCACCAAACTGCAAGTTTTACCCCCTTCCCTACCCCTACTTTCCTCCGTTTGTTTGTTACTGGCTCTCTACATGCTCCCATGCACTGTACAATGCAAAAGACTCTTTAAAAATACTCCACACTGCTGTCCATCCACACCTCTCAGCTGTCATCTCCGACTCAACACCTTATCACTTTTAACACTTTTACCACCACCCTTCTTCTATCTGCTTCCCCTGCAATACTGCTAACTCCTATCTTTGCAACTGTGCCTCATTCACCATTACCTTTGGATTTGCCTTCTACTCTCCCTCCTCCAAATCTGTACCTGCCCCGACCTTAAAATCCTACCTCAAAAGGGATGTTGAACACTTTCTTCGATAATCTGTTTTTGAAGCTTTAATAATATTCCTCGAGGTTTTTCCGCAATTTATCCTGACATGACCCATTGACATTCTCCTCCATCTACTCTCCTCAGTGGACCCTTTTTCTCAGAGATTCAGAATACTTTGATGTTGGAAGACATTATTGCAAGCAACGAATGATGGTGATGTCTGTCGGCCTTCATGGTTTTGGTGTGATTACCCTGCGCAACGAAGGTGGATGGAGGTTACGTTTTCACTCCTTTCTATCTGTCTGTCACTTGTGAAATCAAAGATTCACAAGTATATTGGTTGGTCTGTTCTGTTTGTCTGTCTGTCAATCGCCGACAGGTCACAATTTTAAACTGATCTTCATGAAACTTTACCAAATGGTGGAGTTGGTCATAAAAAGAAGCCTATTGATTTTAAGGTCAAACGGTCAACATCGGCAAAGGCCAACTTAGTCAAATTTCTAAAATCATCAATTTTTATCTGATTGACTTGAAATTTGAAGAGGATTTTCACATCAGGTCAGTGAATTCAGCTACCCATTATATATTTTTGAGGTCAATATATGCCAAAAGGTCAACATCGGCCAACGTAGGCCAAAGGTCAACAACATAGGTGGAATTTCTGAAATCCTTAATTTTCATTCGATTGACTTGAAATTTTAAGAAGATTTACATGTTTGCTCATTGAGTTCAAGCACCAATTATTTTTTTAAGGTCAAATTTGTTTTAGGGATTTTGCAAGTATCGTGCTCTGCACATCTTTCTTGTTACTTGCAAAATCGAAGATGTTTTATCCGATATTTTAAAGTGATTCTTCAGCATTGAGTGATCGGGCTAAAATGGTATATAAATAACATGATATCTCAAAAAAGTTATGGATGGAGTCAGACGGAACTTGGTGGACAGGTTGGGTGTGTGATATGGATGAATTGATTTAATTTTGATGAAGATCCAAATCTGGATCTGGACACTCGAATTGTTTTTAATTTTGGAAGTGATTCTTCACCATTGAGGGATGGGGCCAAAAACTATTCATAGCAGGATATCTCAAATAGTTGTTGACGGATTAGGATGAAACTTGGTGGATGAGTTGGTTCGGAGACATGAACAAGCTGATGCGATTTTTGTTCAGGTCTGGATCCAGATTCAGCCAATCAGTGGGATACAAAACATAAACTGTTCAGCCTGGCAGAAGTATGCGCTCTACCAAACTGCTGTTCCAGTTCTGCTTGTTTTGTATTCCCAAAGTAGAAAGCAAACCTTATTGCTGCTTGTTGTCGTACATGTATGCAGATGGATTATTTTCCTCCTGTCCCGTCTCTTCCACCTGCCATATCTTTGTCTCTTCTGTATGCTCATCTGTTCCATACTGTGTGGCTGCCTTTGTCCATGTGTGCTGCTTTTGTCCATGTGTGTTGCTTTATGTATGTGTTTGTCGATTTCCCCACGAGGCACAACTTGCATTGCAACGACAGATGTGACAGCGATGAATTTTCCTGGCTTCATGAAGGTGGAGCCCTTTATATCACTATTTTTATGCTTGGAAGGCCTCAGCATCAAATCAATAGACAAAAGCTTTTTTCCCCTTCACTTGTCAAGAAAGGTGCAAAAACTTTAACGATACAAAATGAAATCAGTAATACCGGCAATGTTTTTGTATCACGTGGTCATATTTATCATTCAGTGTTGTCTCGTCCTGTTGGCCCAAACTAAGGTCTCAAACCAGAAATATCTCCCAAGTAATCTTTAGTTAAAGGCAATTACTTTTCAAAGTGCAAGCAACTCTCTTACCCTCTAAGGGGTTGTTCCTGTAGTCCTCCAAAAATATATATAAATAGCTTCATCATTATAATATTAAAATAATTATTTTATCACCCTCCTTGGAGAGTGTGGGAGTGGAGTGGTTCCCCCAAATGTTTTGCAACAAATTGAATGGCAAGTACATAATCATTGGTAGCATTTCAGTGGGCATCCCAGGTGGCTTGAAGGCTTCATTAGTCGATCACAGTGTTCACTGGCAACACTTTTGCACCAGATCAAGAAGAGGTAGGTTTCCCCATTCCTGAAGGTCTAGCTATGTTTTTACCCCATGCTCACAGCTCAAAGTGAGATGAAGCAATTGGTTCACTTTGTCTGTCTACAGACATCAGTTGATGATCAAGGAATGACTTGATTTCAATTGAATTTTATATTTTGAACACTGTAGAACACGAATCGCAACTTGAATCGGAGCGTGAATCTTCAGTTTAGCAGTACTTTGGCTCTGAATTTGGCAAATTGTACAGAATCTCGTCCCAAGAGCGCATGCGGACAGAGAAGGTAATTTTATTTTTTTTAGTCTGTCTGCCTGTGTGATAGTCAAACAAAGTGAAAATCATTTCAAACAGGAAACGTACTGTTTTTTGGGATATCATAAAGGACACAAACAACAGGCATGAATAACTAATTTAACGTGTTTTATAAGGTGGTGTAAAAGATAGTGCATCAACGGCGGGAAACTTCCGATTCAATGTTTGTTTTTTATTTTTTTCGACAGCCTTCAAAACTTTTATCTTATTTCAAATGAATTATATACTTGAACACTGTCGAACATAAATTGTCTTATTTGCACTTCCAAAAACCTCCAGTTTAATAGCATTTGGAAAAAAAAGAGGTATGTACACCGTTTTGACCAATCACATTTGTCATGTGCTCTGAGGGCAGAGTAACAGCGAGGTTCAGCCAACAATGGCGGTGCTAGCAATGCAACGACAGAGCTAACTTTGTCAAAAACCTCTGTTTGTTTAAATGTATCGTTTTCTCAAAGATCGTTCCAAAATCGTCAGTTTCTTCGAGAAGAGTTGGCAGAAGGTTCAACACTGAACTGTTCTGTTTGGCCCATCGGCTTCGTATGGTTGCCATTGTGCCTGCTATTCAAAGTTCATGAAGAAATCTAATATATAGATTGTGCTCTGAAAGCCAAAGCAAGGGTTGAGAAGACCCTTCCCATGTCCTTTTCCTCGAGACTGCGTGGGGTAAGGTGTTCTCTGAACTCTCTAGTTTTATGGAAAATAACCCTAAAGGAACACAGTACAAATAACCCTATACAACATACAAACTAGATATTTCTACAAGCTTAGAATCCAAATAATTTATTCTACTTCCTTTGGCGGGATTTTAACCTCTTGCATACACAGTCTAAAGTCTGTCCCACTCGGCCACAACTGCAGTCAGCACGTTGATTAACTAATATATGATTTTCTTATGACATGAGTATGTAACCTGATGCAACATACACTTGATCTATTGTTTGTTGTTGTTTGTATGTAGCACGTGGCTGCAGGTTAGCATCCGTGCAGAGGCATTGTGGTGCCGCTGATGCAGTTCCCTCTGTAGGTTAGAGCACGATTTTGAAATTTGTTCAATGTGTCGGCGGTTGCTCACCGCCTTCTACTTCTTCTTCTTACTTCGCCACCAGCCTCGGTGGCGGAATGGCCTTCGCTCTAAGTCTGTGAGGTCAGCAGTTTATTAGAACCCTGGCTGAGTCATACCAAAAGCATGAAAAATGTTATGCTGCTACCTTGCTTGTGGCTCAGCTAAAAAAAAAAAAAAAAAAGAACAGAGCAAGGCTAAAAAAAACCCATAAGTCGGTGGTAATGGTGCAGGTTTTGATTGGCCTGATGGCCTCTTCCTGTGTCACAGTTCCTTGTAAAGGAACTCTTATCACACTATGTGCATCTCTTGGCTGCAGGTACTATAACTTACTGTGGGTGTGGCTGTTCCACCGATGCAATCCACTCTGTCAGTTAGAGCTGGAATTTGGAGTCTGGTCACGGGTGCCGTCGACAACTCTTTGCGAAGGAAACCATGGGTTCTTTAAGGCCCACCAACTAATGCTAGTAGACGAGATGCCAGTTTAACGTTTATCCAAGGGACGGCACACACGTTGATGTATCGCCGTGCATGCGAAGCATCAGGGTGACAGGTTATGGATGGGCCGAGCTCTGAGCCCAGGCTCGACTGTTGAGAGGTGAATGTGCACACCTCTCGGCTTTTCCTGTCAGCCCCACTTAATCTTCAGCTTTAAGTTATTCGAACCACTGATATTATAATGGTTAGAGCAAAATGCCTTCTCCTTCGAAATATATATATATATATATATATATATATATATATATATATATATATATATATATATATATATAAAAACATATATGTATATAAACATATATATATATATATATAAACATATATATATATATATATATATATATATATATATATATATATATATATATATATATATATATATATATATATATATATATATATATATATACAAACATCACAATATTTCTGAATCAGCAACAGATTTTTATGTACTGCTGGTATTTTTAATCAATGTCATTTATATTTGCAAACTGTGCTTTTGACTCTAACCTAAAATATAATGTTTGAAATATCTATGGTCGGTGTCGTGCCAAAAGGAAGCATTGTGTGGTGCTGTGGCATGGAGTGAATTTCAATGAAAGCAATAAAACTTCGCAGTTTTATTTTGTGCCGTTTTACAACGTAACATTCTCACTACTTTCCTGCAGTTTTGTTCCATATCCCAATGCAGAATGCTCTATTCCCACCATGGCGATTCTTCCCATAACTCGGACAGTGTTATGAACATTATTCCATTTGGATCTGGATGGGATTGCAATCTTTTCTCGTATTTCTCTTTTTATTCGGGGCATTTTAACTCGGAATCATAATTTCTTGGATTGATGTATTCGGGGACAAGGCAATGCTGGTTTGCTCAAACAGAGCTATTCCACAAGGGTTTGTGCAACTGACAATAATATATTACGAGTATGAGTCCCCTTCCAAGGAGCTTCGATGTCGGAGGAGGCCGTTCGGCCCATCAAAGCCTGTGCTCTTATTATTATTATTATTATTATTATTATTATTATTACCTTCGCCGAAGGACAGGGTGTTGCACTTGTTTCCAACTTGTAGTTGTTTGTCTATACTCTCTCCTTTTTAAATGCTGAGCATCAAGCAAAGAAACAGCACATACTTTTTTGAAAGTCGTTAGTATGACTCAGCTGTTGTTAGAACAACTGACCTCCCAGACTCAGAGCAGACCCTCGAATCATGACACCACCGATACATGGTAAAACCAATGGAAATCCAATGATCTGGATTTCCATGGGGTAATAGTTTAAATCCTCGGAAGGCAGACATCTCGTTGTTCAACCTCACCCAAATACAAATGGCTATTGTTACTGTCAGACTTTTACAATGCGTTTCAGTGAGATCAATGAGTTTTCCCCACCATGCCTGGCATGAAAATAACTTGATGTGACTGAAGTTCCACTCTAGATTCATTAAGGCTCAGTCACATCTGAAGGGTCGATATTGGGTGGTTTATATGTTTACTCAGCAGACTCGGTGGAGGAATGGTTATCGCGTCCGCTGGTTCAAACCGTCTGGGGGTCGGAGGTTCAAACCTCGGCCAAATCATTCCAAGTACTTTAAAAATGATGCATGCTGCTTCCTGATTGAGGCTCAGCATTTAAGAGGACAGAACATGGACAAACAATGCTGGGAAGGAAATGGCAAACCACACAGTATACCCCTCGTCAACAAACTGGTTCGACAGCACCATCGCTCTGTGAAGGATGCGGTACATCAAAATCGAAATATGCTTACTATGAGGCAGATCTCATAAAGTTGGGGTATATCAATGTGTACGCAGATCGAATAACAGGAATGATGGGATTTTTTTTTCTCCCCCAGGGTTCGAGCTTTTCGTGTGTGTGTGTGTGTGTGTGTGTGTGTGTGTGTGTGTGTGTGTGTGTGTGTGTGTGTGTGTGTGTGTGTGTGTGTGTGTGTGTGTGTGTGTTGTATTAAAACAAGGTATTACATTAACCCCATGAGGTGTTATGTCGACAACACAATGGTGATCTATCATTTCGGGGTTTGGGTTTGTGATTAAACTTCTAAAAATGAGGCATGTACATATTTTGTGAACAAATATTTGATTCCCTTCCGACTTGTTGTCGCCCATATGTGCCCCTCAGCTCATTTCCTCTTACTTTCATCTCCAAGCTTCCTATATCTCCTTTCTTTCTGTCCTCCCACTCTCTTCCCTCTTGCTTTGATTCTCTTCCTTTCATCAAGTTCATTTTTCTGAATCTATCCTCCCTTCTATCTGCCTGATTCACCCCATGGACAGCCACATACATGGTTCCAAATGGCTTGAATTATCTAATGTATTGTATCCACACCTCATGTTCTCTTTCCTGCTCTTACAATTTAAAAATTGAAAATGACCTTAAAAACAACAGCAACAATAACAGAACATCAGGCTGGATGAAGAAATGGAAGTGGAACATTGGTTTGGATAACATTTGTTCAGCCGGGCACATACTGAGATGATTCCTCCGTGCAAATCCCAGGCAATTTGCCTCGACGTCGCTTGGGTTTGCCTCGTAATCACATGTGTGTTGCATGGCACTCACCTGCAAATAACCTCTTTCACCTGCGAGTTGCCCGTTGATTGTCATTGGGGATTGAGTTTGGGGGTGGGGGGAGGATGGGATATGCTCTACTCTTCAGGTGAATCCTACAGAGATTTAGCAAACTCGTCAATATCACGTCCATGTTGCTCACGAGATCCAAACAGGATTGCCACATATTTGAAACCGCCTCAAGTCAGGGTGAGTTGGACAGTTTGGTGGAGTTGTCCGTTCATAAACAGAAGTGAATTCTGTCCATTTTTTTTTTAAATTTAAGTTGAAACATATTTTATTTACATTGAGTGTATAACTCTTTTTTTTTTTTGTGCAAAAGCAAAATGCTTGTGAATTTTCCCGAACAACACCTGGGGTTCACACTCATTTATGCTCCTGTCACTCGCCGACATCACGTGCATGTGTTATAATCCTTGAATTATCGCCTGTGATTTGCACAGCCTAATTTATGGTGAATCCCAGACTGTGTTGTCTGGCCAGATTTACTCGACAGGAACAAAGTGCATTAGTATGCCTTCTGGCGATTTAAATTGCGGCAGAATTTTGGCGACTGTAAATTAGAAGTTGGTTTCAGTTAACGAAGCGAGGATCTCGAGTAAATTGGTTGCTTGCAATTAATGTGAGATTGATTCATTGGTTAAGTGGGTAAAGCTGCCAATTAAACAACCAATAGTGTGTCTTAATTCCCCATGCAAAATAGTGCGGCCACTCACACCTGGGTATTGACGATTTCATGTCACTTTTCATGAACGACATGTCTTTTGACAGCAGTTGGATTTCCTGGAGTTGAGCGTTGGACTGACGGCACTTTTCCTCGATGGAACCCTTCCGAGGCCTTTGTCCTGACTGAACTTCTATGATATGATGATGAATCACAGGATTGGTGGATTCGGTTTTATTTTGGTCTGTTTCATCACATTCCTGATTGGTCAATCAAATACTGTACTATGTAAATGGTAATTTAATCGATGATTTGTTGGGTGATCCAAATGAGATGTCCTGCTTTGCTTTGCTTCCTGTTAACATACATACTATGTGGTATCCTTCACGCAATCAGGTTGCCCTGCAAGCCTTGCCTTTCTGGGTGATTTTCTGTGGCTGATGATGCCTGAAGTTTGAAATGTGTTTAAGAATGATGCTCAAAATGCTGAGCTTGCACATCCACCTCAGTATCCCCCAAGCCCTTCCTCTCCACCCTCGAGGAGCAGTTGACTTTCGAGAGAGCTCTCTTTGTTCCAATGAGACGTTAGGTCGTTGGGGTGTCACATTCGCATTTATCCTTCATGATGTTTCATGGTCAATTGGCATCTGGCGGTGCAATCTTGTTGGCTGTAATTAGGGCAGGAACTTCGGCCCAGCGTCGTGGCACACAATGACCTTCAAAAAGCAACTTGGGATTTCTCACATCCACAAGTGATTGCAGATAAGATAAGATTGCTGGCTGAAATGACTGGATGGACAGGTGATCCAACTCCCTGGCTGTGAAGCAGTTTTTTGTAGACAAAATCCCTGCCATAACCCCCTCCCTTACCCCTGGGTATGGTGTCAGGGCATGCTCAATAATCTGCGATTACGTTTTAGCTGGTAGCTGAAGCAACCCCACAACTAATGAAATAATTTGAAATGTAGCCAGGACACTGGTGCACAGTGGTCCACTCTTTTTGAAAAGCCACTGCAGTGTCTTTAACAAGAAACTTCAATGTAGGAGGAGGCCTTCAAGCCCATCAAGCCTACATAATGGTTGCCAACTTTTGGTTATTTGCCCAAGCTGTCTTTTTTAAAAATACTGAATGTCAAGCAAGGAAGCAGTATGTACCATTTTTAATGTCTTTGGTAAGACTCAGATGGTGTTCGATCCACTGACCTCCCAAACAAACGACTATTTGAAACAACTCAGTTAGAATTGTACTACATCTGAGTTACCTGCTCATAAAGTATGGCTACACCTGCTTTTATTTAATTTATTATTTGACCATCTTATTTTATCATTTTATTAGTTGATCTTTTTCTTTTCTTTTCTTTTCTTTGTCATCTTATTTTATTTACCATTTAATCACCGAGTCAAGGTGATTTCAAGGTGATTAGACTTGGAAGGTGGATTCAGCATTTATGCCCGAGGACGAAACTGTTTCATTGATTTATTTGTTGGTCAAAGGTCAGGGTCACAGATTTAATGGTTAGTTTTAAGGCCTTCACTGATGAAGTCACTGGAGGCATTATGTTTTCGGGTTGTCCATCCATCAGTGCGTGCATCCGTCCGTGATAGGTTTTCGTTATCACGATAACTTAAGAATGGCTGAAGGGATCCCAGTCAAACAAGGTACAAGTATGTATTATGATGCAAAGATGAACTAATTAGATTATGGGGTCAAGAGGTCAAAGGTCAGAGGTTCTGTTAGGTAAAAATTATGTTACCACACTAACTTGTGAACCAGTCATGGGATTTTTTCACCAAACTTAGTGTAAGTATATATTATGATGCAAATATGAATTGATTAGATTTAGGCATCAAGAGATCAAAGGTCAGAGTCTGTAATAGGTTTTCGTGACCGCGATAACTTAAGAATGGCTGAATGGGAACTAAGTCAAAGTTGGTGCAAGTATTATAATGTTGTAAAGCTAAACAGATTCGATTATTGTGTCAAAAGGTCAAAGGTCAGAGGTCCCACGAGGTAAAAATTCTGTTACTGCACGAACTTGTGAACCAGTGATGGGATTTTGACCAAACTTGGTATAAGGATTTATTATGAGGCAAAGAGGAACTGATTAGATTTTGGTGTCAGGAGGCAAAGGTCGGAGGTCATGTCAGGGTAAAAATGGACCACATGCAAACGGCTGAGGGATTTAAATCAAACTTGGTACAAGCATGTATAATGACGTACTAATGTGGGTGGGAGGCATATTGGTTTGACGTCGTGATGTCGAAGAGTGCCGTTCTAGTTTTCTTGACGGTGTGAATCAAATGCCAAAGAGTTAATTTAGTTCCTGCTTAACCAGTGAGCCATCTGTAAGGAAACTTAAACCGAGTTGCTGCGAGCCATCAGGAAATAAATTAAATTTTGGTGTATTTCGGTCACGTCAAGGTCACACTCAAAATATGGCAAAATCTCAACTGAAAAGGCCGTAACTGATTATTTATTTTTCGAATGAATTACCTGATAAAACTTGATGGAGATATTAAGTATTCAGCACCGGATAATTTTGTGAATGCAGTAATACAGCACTTCAGTTGCAGATGAAAATGTGCAACACTATTTATGATGAAATTCCCATATTAAATGTGCAGTGCGTGTGTGCTATGATTAAATTAAATGTACTGTGTAAAGCACTAGTAGTGGTTTATTGAAGCTCCCAAATGTGAATCGTACGGCCAAGAAGTGTGGTGTATTTTCTGACTGGGATAAGAAAAAGCTGAAAGCGCGACAAAAAAACTGTTATCGGTATCGTGCAGGTATCATTATGCACACATGTCTGTAATTGTCTCCGTTTATCTGTGTTTCAGTAAAATAGCTTCGTAAAATGCTTAAAATAGTGTCCGATACCGTATGGGGCTGGAGTCGGTCATCTCATGAACACGTCCCGAGTTATTTAGACAAATGCCTGGTTGTACCTTTTTTATGGTGTCTCGCCCGAGTGTGATCATCTCGTTCATACAACTTCTTTTTCTTTCTTTTTTTAAATCTGACGCTAAATTAAAGGTTGGCCCAAAAGTTTGTTTTCCGAGATTGCCACGTGTAATTTCTGGTGGAATAATTTGACGTCGGATATCATTGAGACACTGTAAGAAACTTGTTTTTATTCCCTGCCGAAGCAGCATTGCGGGTCTTGTGAGATCACGCACATGATCCAGGTCAAGCCGCAGGAACTGCTTGACATCACGTCTCCTCTCCTTCAGAATGAAAATAAATAAATGAAAATCATTTTGAAGATTTGATTTCACTTACAATCAACAAATGAACAATTTATATGAACACGCAAATTAGTAATAATAATAATAATAATAAACCCACATATAGCAACCCACCCACACACAACATCAAAGCAAATCAAAGATTCAGTTTGTCCGGCCTTTTTACAACACGGCTTGAACGAGTAGTAGAAGGAACAGGCTCGTGGAGATGTTCATCCAGCACAACAGTGGGGGGCAAAAAGGGGGCAAAGGAGTTGTATTAGAAGGGGAAGAGGGCAAAGGAGAAACATTGCAGTGATCACCATTGCTGGGAAGAAAAGGAGAGGAAGTATCACTGTTCATCACCATCCGAGTTTCCCATCTCTGGCTTGTACACATAGCCAGTGTGGTTGGCCAGCTTGTTTGAATATCAGAGATGTTGACGATTCCTGCGGAACAAACGGTTTCCTGCTTGGAGCACGTAGGACCGAGGGGACTCGTGTTTTTGTACAATTTCTCCAGGAACCCATTTTCTAGTGCCAGGAAGTGGTTCCATACAGACTTGCCAACACTGAAAAGGTGGCCACTCTCGTGCTACTCGATCCTGATTTAAATTTACCTTGGTCTTTTCCATGTCAAAATGCCATTAACCTCATGAAAGCTGTAGGGTTTTGGTACAAGCTGCGCTTTGCAGGCAGTTTGTTACATGGTCTCCTACCCATAAACAGCTGTGCAGGAGACAAGTGTATTCCTTCAAGGGAAGTGGTGTGGTGGTCCAACAAAGCTAGATGTTTGTTCTCCGCTTTCTTCCCCAATTTTTTTTTGCAATTTGTACTGCTCTTTCTGCTCCACCAATGGCACGAACAAATTGAGGGATGGAAGTAGTTTGGTCATACCGTAATCAAAACAGAACGATTTGAACTATTTGGACACCAACAAGGATGCATTGTCGTTCCGAAGACCCTTGGGTATACCATGTGTACTGAAGATGGATTTTAGAGCATCAATCATTAGGCGGCTTTTCATATCCTTGAGCTCATATTCCTCCATAAATTTTGAATAATAATCGACAACCAAAATGTATTGTTTTGACTTTTGAACTATTTGGATTCCAACAAGGATGCATTGTCATTCCGAAGACCCTCAGGTATACCATGTGTACTAAAGATGGATTTTAGAGCATCAATCGTTGTGTGGCTTCTCATATCCTTGAGCTCATATTCCTCCATAAATTTTGAATAATAATCGACAACCAAAATGTATTGTTTTGACTCAAACTCGAATAGGTCCATGGTGACCTGGTTGAATGGTAAATCTGGAATCTGTCCGTATGAGCGGTTCAGGAGGAAGCTTGTTTTGATAATCTGCACATGTAGTGCAGTTTATCACTGCTTCTTCGATCTGTTGGTTCATTGTTGGCCAACAGAGCACTTACCGAGCATGCTGTTTCTCCTTTACAATACCAAGGTGAGAGCTGTGTATGATGGAGATCATGTGCTGACGGAGACTAGGTGGCACTACTATACAAGTACCTTTAGAGATAATTCCATCAGAGACACCTAACTCACTCTTTGAATCCCAGTCTCAATGGAATGGGCACTTCGTGTCGATAGCTAGGCCATCCAGTGTAGATCACGTCCAACAGAAGTTGTAACTCTTCGTCAAGAGTGGAGGATTGCGAGCATTTCTTTTTAAATCTGAGATACCGTTGTTCCACCTCCACGAGGGATCGCGAAGTGTGTGCAACCGGTTTCCCCTCCTACATTAAGACACCACCGAGATCGCTTTGACTTGCATCCGTGTGGATCTCCACTGGTGCCTTCACGACATAGTATCTCAGTCCAGGCTACTGACAGCAGAACCAATAGTTTATGGAAAGCTTTGTCCTGTGCAGGTTGCCAGCCAAAAATACAATCAGCTCTCAGTAAAGCTCGAAGTGGTGCATTGACTTCTCTCAGTTGAGGAATAAGTTTAGCCAGATAAGCAAGGAATCCAAGGAAACTCAGGCTTGAGTCCTTCTGCAGTGAATGGATGCACGACATACCGAACCTTTTGGTGAACTTTGCATTTTTACATGTTCAATTTGAGGTTGTAGGATGTAGCCCTCTCCACGACGTGCTTTAAAATGTTTTAGTGATGATCTCGGTCTCGTCCTTCAATCAAGATATCATCTTTGATTACTGTTGCTATAATAATGCCATCCAACATTTGATTCATGATCCGCTGAAATATTTCTGGGGCACATTTCAATCTAAATGGTAGCTTCAGCCAATGAAAACGACCCCATTGGTGTACTGAAGGTCATCAGTTTTGATGACTCCTAATCCAGGAGAATCTGTAGAAACCCACTCTTTGCATCCAATACTGAGAATAAGTTGGCTTTTGGTATGTTGGTGACCACCTCTTCAACCGTCTTCATAGTGTAGCAGCATAGCAAACCTGTTGTGCATTTTGTGATACAAGCACCAAATTTGGCACAACTGTACATTAATATGTTGCGAACATTTTCAGATATTGGGCCACTTGAAATTCTCTCTTTATGTCCACAATATTGGATTTCAAAATGGTCGCCACTTAAAATCTACATTTGCTATTATCTCTGGACGTAATGCAGCTATTGACTTGATTCTGGTATCTAAATGTATGCTTTTGGGGGCAAGGAATCCAATGGTACCATTTTCAACTTAATATTATCTATCACAGTCTGTTAAATAATTTTATTTGGAAATTATCTAGGCAAATATTGGATTCAACACAATACTTTGAAAAGAATGTCTTAGTTCTGTAAATGTCTTAGGTATAATACTGATATGCTACATGGTCTAGTATTTGAGGCTAGGTGTACTGGTATCTGAGGCTAGGTATATACCGGTACTGAAGATACGTGTACATAAACAGTGTCATGTTAACAAGTTCAGCATTGCCACAAGTACATGTATGTTGTTGACTCATTGTCATGTGCAGTCCCCTTCACACACAGAGGGCTGTGCACTGAAGGGCAGCCTTTTTTGCACTTGCAGCACCTCACACACCCTTTCTTGCACTTGCAAGAAACCAGCTCAATGCAGCTGTGAGCTGCCTCAGTTAGCCTGGTCCAGTAAGGTGTGTACTGTCCTTCTCCAGTCCTTGACCAACCCCAGTTGGTTGGTGGAGGGAGCTCTGGTGCTGGCAGCAGTATCTGACCCCACACATGTCCACCTTGATACACTGCCCTCTTGACATGTTCCTCCAGAGTTGCCTTCGTTGGAGGGATGAGAGCTGCACATTGTTCTTCCTTGCGAAGAGTTTCCTCCTGGCCTTGTCAATGTCTGTGCATTTGCTGGTTCGATCATACAACAGAATCACGAACCTCTCGATGATGCGCATTGCATCGTCTGGTATGTCACGAGGTGCAGAGGACAGCAGCAGCAGCGCCTCAGTGAGATCTGGCAATACCGTCCAGACTGCCCACGCAGTCTTCTTGGCATGTCTATGAAAACGAGACACAGTGTCACATCCAGTTAGAGCGTGGAACATTGGCAGTGCACGAGCCTTCTCTCGTCGCAATCCAGCTCCTATTTCGTGTGCTGCTCGGTATCGGAAACTCTGGCCTGTTCCGAATGCCAGCCACAGTTTGTCTTCTGGTTGCAACTCCTGTGCCAGGGACGCTGCCAGCACCACAACATCGGTGTCTACAGTCCGGATGAGTATTGCATGGTGTCCATGCTGGACTGCGTGAGATGCATGCAGCAACATCCGACTGTCAGCTTCTTCATGGTTACATGGGGCGAGTGAGGTCAGATCTGGCAGTGGTGGCTTGCTGAGCACTGCCTCTCCATCACTAATGACGAGTTGCTTGTCCTCCTGGTCAAACCATTCCATGAGAGCTGCTGAGAGGAACCTGAACAGCTCGGTCTTGTTGCTGTCCATTCGTAGGAAGTTCTGCCAGCTTCCTGGTATGGCTGCGGCAGCCACCACACGTCTCCGCACACCTTGTCCCCGCTTTGCACGTGTACTACCTTTCAGTGAATCAGCAAGGTAAGTATCCCAGACCAGATCCAGGCGTGACACTGTTTGCAGCTTCGTGGACATATATGGGATGAAGATCTGTTGTGCATACTCTTCAAAGGTCTTTGATGCAGCCGGCTTCAGCATCTGGACGATGGCTGCTCCATCAAGCACAATACAGCTCGTGACAGGAGTCTCTGTCTTTGCGTCGGAGACTTCTTCCAAGCATGTGAGGAGATCACTCTTGGTACCAGTGCAGAAGCTTCCACCATCAGACAATGCAGGAGGACATGCCTCATTCTCGTGACAAAAAGAACTCCTCAAGGTTTACATCCCTCGTCTGGCAGCCAATGTACAGGCGTGCGAAGAGTTCATGGTCATTCTTGATGGAGGTGAGCTGTTGCTGACCTATGCTCTGGCTTCTTGGAGTGGAAGTGCTGAACACCTTCAGCTTGTTACGAGGAATGGGTGCGTCCACTGCCTTTGTTCTGTCCAACAGACACTCTCTGGTGAAAGCCTCGAACTGCTCTTGGCCAATCCTCTTGGCATTCATCACGGTCTCCACAGCAGCAGGATCTGCGATCTCCTTTGTGTCCAGTTTGACTACATCCTTACTCTCCTCCTCGAATGGGTTGCCCATCTCCTCTTTGACACCGACGAGAGAGCGAACATCTTTCACAAATGAGGCCTGTACACTTGGCGTCTGATCATTATGACGTGTGTCTGCTGTTTGCCGTCTCCAGTGTTGGTTCCCATCCTGGAATTCTTCGATCACCCTGGCAACTTCTGGTCCTGCAACCATCCAGCGACGTAGGGCACTAGGGTTGTCAGTGAGCCCAACTGCTCCACCGTCTCCTTTGATGCAGGCATTATTCTGCTCATGTGCCTGGCCAATCGGGATTGAAGAGAACACCCTCTGTGTTTTCTGAATGGTGAAGTGGCTTTCCCTGAATTTTCTGGCTACATCTGGGTGTTTGATGGTGAGTTAGGCCATGTCCTTCAGGTGCACTGGTATCCACCTAGCATAGTGGGTGTGTTCCAGTGCATGGAACCAGGGGACCAGCTCTGTCAGAGTGCCGATGTTGTCAACCTTATATATTTGTGGAACCTCCGAATTGCCTTCAGGTAGTTGTTCTTTGTTTTCTCCAGCATCGACGAGGAGTGTTTTGTCCAGTCACTGTCACTTACGGCAAACCAACATCCAATGGTTTGAGCGTTTGCAATAGGAACAGGAAGAGCCTACGACAGGACATTTCCCTTGGTTTCACAAATGCCCTCATCCTTGCCACATCTACCGCAGGTTTTAAATGCTTGCAGCTGTGATGACGAGGCACAAGGCTTGGGATGCTATTTGCTCTGAGCTGTGATAGCTGACACTCCATGTTTGTCGTTATCTTCATTCCGCACGATGTGGATTTGCTTGCGAGACTACTCAAACTGTTGTCCGATTTCCAGAGTCTTTGCTCGTGACAGTCCTCCACCTTGATCCAGTAATCCTTCCTGCACCCTGGATTCAAAAATGCCATCAATGATCACATCTGTTAGAATGTCCTCGGGATCTGCATACTCACAGTCCATGAGAATAATCCTCAGGTTCTTTACGAAGTTATCAAAGGTCTCCTCACTCTTGTTTCCGCTGCTTGAGCCGGTGCCGGATGATCCGCTTGTTCTTTCTCGGTCGCGCATACGTTTCAAAATGATCGAGTACCTTGTAGGGATCATCTTTCTCAGGCTCCTCCCATGTGAACGTTTTATAAACCTCACGGCCGTGAGCACCAATCCACGTGCCCAGTCATCCGGCTTTTCACTTTGGATTTAGCTCCGATAGCGGGCCCGTAGACACAAACTGAACGTGGTCTCGAAACCGAGTGAATTATCCAAATAAATCCGCTACATCCCAATCGATAGTCAGGTATTCAGACTTCAGAAACACCACACTGTACTTATGGATGGTCGTTTGTTAGAACGCAGCAGGTCCGGTTAACTCCTGACACCGTGTAAGATAACTGCCTTTTCGTCCAAAACCGAAGCAGCCTCCGGTGTCACGAGATCACGCACGTGATCCAGATCAAGCCGCAGGAACTACTTTACATTACAGACACCACCTGGCAAATCTTTGCAACAACATCATAATGCGTTAGTGGTGATAAATCAGAAAAAGACAGGCTGGCTGAGGTGGGATGTGCAATTAAAAATGCAAACTTTATTTTGGCTTTTTATTCTCAGAACTATGATGACATAATTATGGCAGTTGTAATTTTAAATTTAGTCGCTAATAACATCGCAATGCTCCATCCTTCACCAGGTGGCAGAAAAACAGACTCTCACACATTGGCAGGGAAAGAATCGAGTCTCATATTGTGGCTCAGCCATATTCAGCATGTATTATTCACCAAATAATCATGCAGTATCGTGCACGATGCGATTTCAGGGTCTTGGAGCAGTATTGCTTTTTATCTGTGGTGACTTTCAGCAAGCAATAAACAAGTGCAGTTACTTTATTCTTGGCAACTTGCTAACCATGGTGTTTGTGTTTCTGCTCTTCTCCTATATCTCTGGCCGAGTAAACCTTAGGATTGTCAAAGTGTCTTTTTCAGAGGTTTAGCTCATGAATGGAGAAGCTTTATTCCTTTCCATTTTTGCTCAAGCTTTGGGCAATGGAGCATTGTACCAGAGAATAACATTTCCATCTGCTTTGTATGCGTTTCCTGAGCATCCTGCCTTGCTGTTTGGATCTCGATGGACGTTCCAGTTCAGCGTTAGCCTTCCATTGCTTGTGCACCCTCCACTTGCTGCCGGCGGCCTCGGGGAGAAATGGCAGTTCACACCAAATGCGTTTGTTTGCGGTGATTTTTATTTATTTATGTTGAAGGCTCCAGTCACAGACTACATAGTCCTCATTGAGGCCACGCCTTACATAAAGAGAGAGAATGTAAAGCTGAGGAGTGAAAATGAGTGAGTAAGAAAAGTGTATGATGAAAAGTGTATGGTGTTGTTGGCAGCCATGTTGTAAAAACGGAAATAGTTTGGAGCTTTGTACGTCTGAAACCGCACCAAGGAAAAAATTAGAACTTGGCACAGAGCAAGTACTCCTCATGGGGAATAAGTGGTTTTTATGACTTCATAGGTGCCTTCGTTATGACATCATAATTGCATATGTAGAATGCTGCATCTGATCATCGTGAAAATTTTTGATGGTCTTCTTGGGATAAAATGGTTCACAGAAAAAAAATGAGGATGACGTCGTCGTTCATGTGATTTGGCAGCTGTATTGTTTGTTTTTTTTCAAACCTTCAAAAATCTTCGAGGCGAAACTGAACAGATCGAGGCAAAATTTTACAAGTATGACCGCCTATCCATGAGGAACAAAAGGTTCACACATATTACATCATAGGTCACATGGTTTGGCAGCCATATTGGATTTACCCTAAAACCCATAAAAATCTTCTCCAGAATGGCTGGACAAATCGAGGGGAAACGTCACACAAATGTTCCCCAAGCCACAGGTGTACACGTTTGTTAAGGAATAATTGATAGGTCAATTAGATCAATTGGGCAGCTGTATTAGATTGAAGAAAAACATTAGATAATGTTTTCTCTGGAACTGCTTTATCAATTGAAGTGAAACTTTACATTTATGATCTAGTGGTGATTGGGAATACAAGTTTTAAGTTTTAAATTTCAACTTGATCGGACGCATGGTCTGGCAGAAGGAATAATTTAATTTTTTGATGTGGGTTTTTTATTATTATTATTTTTTTTAAATAAGGCTCACTTGGCTGTGCCTGAATGTATTTGAGGGTAGAGGAGTAGCAGCTGAAATACGAATCCTGTTCAGGTTCCTCCTGATGACTTCTTCTTTGCTTTTGGCTTGTTCAGGCTCCTGATTACTCCAATGCAGGATTAATCTAATCCTCCAATGCAAGATCTATTTGGTCTTCCATTTGATTTAAATTGAATTTGTTTTAATCCCATTCTTAATTCAATTGAATGATGAATTATAATTTAAAAACGTCATGGGTCAGGGTCAGGTGTCCGATCAAAGCGGGGCGTCTTGGTACCCAGTTATCACTGCCAGCAGTTATAAAGTGGCAGTTCTAATTATGTCTCTTATTAATTATGTAACACAACAGTACACAAACACCACACAAAATACACCACACAAAAGCAGTCCTGACGTGGGTGTGCAATCTCTGATTGCTCCTTTTTTGTTTTGGAAATGCATTGCCCTGATAAAACCTTCTTGTTTTTTTTTTTTTTTTTTCCTATTCATAGCATTTTGGAGAAATAATAAGTATCATCACATGAAGTGACCCGGAAATAAACACATTACAAAGTAGAAATGCTACACATAATTGCAACCTCTGGACACACCTCTGTTTGCTGATTGTCTCAGGATCGACACCTGACTGTTTGCTTATACGCTACTTTAAAACAGGGAGGTTTAGCAAAACATTGATTAGTACTATGGTTAATAACCATCAGATTTAACTGAACCTGTGTTTGTTGTCTGTCCCACTGGTCTTCATAAGAGTGTGATTCGTGTAAATCTGTAATTATGCAGCATTTATTTTGTTGATTTACGAAATGTTTGATTCCATTTATTAGCCATGAAGAATAAAGATGAGAATACTGTCGGACCCCGACATTCGCGGGGGATACGTTCTTGAAAAATGCTGCGAATATCAGGGTCCGTGAATCTCGGGGCATTGTTTTTATTGTTATGATTCATTTATTTGTTTTTTTAACATGGTCTCGGCACATGGAAGAGTGATGACGCAGAACAATTCAGGACACAACATAACAAACGGAACAGAAGGAGAAAGGGGACAGTATTTTGTAATCACACACAAGTAGCTGGTGTTGTGATTTCATTTTTTCTGGCTTATCCTTTTTTATTTGGAAAGATCTACGGAAGTTTTTCGTTTTTGGTAAATCCCTCCTCGATGCACTTTTCTATCCATGATGAAAGCAATTTTTGCCCTCCGCCCCGCTGACAAGGTTGGAAACAGGGGACATTAAAGTGAGCTCCGTTAGACCAAACGACCGACCGTCTGACGGACCGACCATTCGTCCATATACTTTTGTGTACGCGATATTTCAAAAAACGTTGATTATTTAGCTTTCATATTACACATATCTATTTCTCATGACATTAGATCACGGGTGTGATTGGCTGAATTGTGTTGCCATGGCAACCATCTCAGTAACTTGGTTTGCGTACGTGATATTTCAAAAACCGTTTGAGATATAGCTTTCATATTACACAAAACTATTCGTCATACCACCCCAAAAAAGGCAGAGTACCTCGAGTATACCAAACTCCTTGGTTTTTTTTTTTTTTCAATTGACTTGAAAGTGATGGCAACACAAAGTCTTGCAAATTACTTGCATTTTTATTTCGAAGTTGAACCCCATATGCAATTCAACATATCATGCATTAATAATAATAAAAATATTTCATTGTTTTTATTCTGTAGCGCAAATCCATGGTGTTTCAATATTCAAAGGATCAAGATGCTATATTGACCGACCCAGACTATGCCACCCTGAGCAGCAGCAGCATGGATTTGAATGACGCCCCGGAGGAAACGGTAAGCACTTTGAGAATCTAGGGATATGCAAGCATTGCATTTAATGTGTCAGACCAAGTCAGTCCTTTGGTAAAAGTGGGAAAAAGAATTTTAACATCGCAGAGACCCCATTGTGAGGCATTCTCATTGTATAAGAAAATTAAGTAAAAGTGGCTGCCTGAAAAGGTTTGGATCAGCTTGTTTGGCTTTTCCATTTGAATGCTTGCCTCATGATGCAGGATCTTAGATTTTAATCCCATACATTGTGTTCATGCTCTCCACTACCAACACATAGAAAAGTGGGGTTGGGGGATGACAAGATTTTTCAAACATGTTTGCAGCATCCAGGGTCAGGCCATAGGTATAAGGGAAAAAAAAATCTCCCCCCTTTTCCCCGTTAATTTCGATACAACAGTTCTATAGAATATCCTAACATTCCATATTAATTTTTATAGAACTTTTTTTCAGGGATATTTCTCCTCTAACAGAGCTCCCAACTTTTACTTTATGTTGAGGGACTATGGGGACCTCAAAATTACATGTATTATATTTTATTGATGTACTTGTTATTTCTCGAGGTTTTTTTTCTTTTTTTTATATCACATCCCACTTCCACGTCATTCCTCTATGTGGTTATCCATAATTGAAATTCCAGTGAATAAATACAAATGAAAAATTCAAGTGAGTCAGCCGATTACATTTCAAACAATAGCAATACATATGCATTGGTTTCATAGATATTTAAAATATTAGCATAAAGTATGCTGATCTATTCTAAACACATGATTATCCCAGAATTCCTCTTTATTAACTGGCGACAAAAATTCAGAAAAGATAATGAAATGGAGGTTGTGTCACATTAGATTTTAGGTTGCCAGGATAGCCGAGAGGTATCCACACTCACCTCTAAGCAGTCTGGGTTTGAATCTCGATCCAGCTTTAACTGGCATCCTGGTGTTTTGCAAGCAGGGAGGTACATCAATGTTTGTGTTGTCCCTCAGATGGACGTTACACCGAGCGTCCCGTCTGTTCGTGTTAGTTGAATGTTAAAGATATTGTGGCATCCTTTGTGAAGAGTCGGTGATGTATTTCTTGCACCTTTAACAAGTTGCAAATTATTGAACCCTCAGTTAAGTATCCTGCATCGAAGTGGTGATCTGTCCAGGAATTCTAACCCGAACGAAGAACTCGCTTCAGCTGAACTAACACTTTATATGGAGTACGAAACATTGATGATGATTATGACGATGTTGATTTATCCAATTTCAACATGCTATATTTTAAAAGTTTGACTTGCATCTTGATCCTTCCAGCATTGAAAATTGTGTTGGTGATAATTGTAATTGTTTTTCATCTCAACATACAATCATCCCTGGTTTTGATACTCTTTCCTTGGTTATGCCATTCTTAATTCAAAAACGAACTTTTTTCAGACATACACCCATTATAAAGTTTGTTCCTTGGATATTTTTGTCCCCTTGAAATATTTTTCTTTCGTGGCTAATGCTGAGTAAGTATTGTGAGTTTTCTTTATATTATTCAGAAAAGTGTAAAGCAATAATTATGAAAACCCTTCCCGACGGACCTTTAAATCAGCAAATGAATGTTTACATGTTATAAGCCCCCGTTGGACTTCGTCCAAAACGGGGGCTTATGGATTCGGTCTCGATTTTCATGTCCATGCGTGCGTGTGTGCGTCCGCAACCATATCTCGGACACGTACAGACCGATTTTACTCGTACTTGAAACAGAGATAACACATGATGGTGTACATATGCATGTCATTTGTGGATGATGCTCGGGGGTAGGTCGGCCAAATATACTTTTGTGATCTGACTAAATATATTCTGTAATTCAGAAGTTGGAACCCATCACGTATAAATACAAAGGAACTGAGCACAAATTTATATTTATTTTAAGTCATCAGTTAGAGCTGGATGCAAAGACAACACAACATCAAACGCTGGGCGTGAAAGTCGAACTGCCAGCCATACAGAGCAGATATGCCTCGAATACACTGATTTTCTTGGACGTCTGGCCTGGTTTTTACTTCATATGTTTCCTTTTCACATATCTCGATTAAGCAAGTCAAAGTGACCACTGATGAATGCAGGCACGTCATGAATGTGTTTCTTTACTGAGGCTTATAGAAACAACATGGTGGTATATGATAAAGAAACAATAAAGATGAAGAAGACGTTTTTGGCACATACAGTCCATGTAGCCACATCGTCACATACGTTAGCTCCATTATATATATATATATATATATATATATATATATATATATATATATATATATATATATATATATATATATATATATATATATATATATATATATATTACTAAAACTCTCATCTTGTACGTATGTATGTATGTTCTAAAAATACAGCCAAAACAGGACACGATAGCGCAAAACTTTTCAGCGCAATTTACTCACCATTTTCCTGCTGTGTGCAGTCTCAAGTTTCGTTCAAATCGAGCAACGAAAAAAATTACTAAAAAATCAATTCCCAATTCAGTCAAGTACTCTTCGGGATTATTCGATCAATGCAAACAACCTCAACGGTATAGTTTGCTGGAGCTATCTTCATTTTGTTTTGTTTTTTGAAATGGTTTTTATCAACCGCTGTCACAACGGGAACCCAACGGGTTCATGGGTCGCCTAGTAGTATGATAAAAAGGAACTAAACACTAATTTATAAAGTGACATTGCATTTCAGTTTGCTCACCCTAAGTATGCTAAAGTTAGTGTTGGATGGGAAAGTGTAACTGCCAGCCGCAAAGAACAGGTGCACCGTGTTCATCTAGGATTGTAGACCCACCCTAGGTGGGCAATGTGCTGCGGCACATTCTTGGAAAACGACTTCATCCCAGCCTGATGGAGTACTGCTCTACCCTTTGGGCTGGTGCTCCTGCCTCACACCTAGCTCGGATTCAGGCAGTGGAAACCAAGGCCTTTATTATCATTGGTACCTCTCGCGATGAAGCTGAGTCTTTGGGTCTCTCACTTTCTCAATGCAGGCAGGTGGGTGGTCTTTCCATCTTCTTCTGACTCCTCTCTGGCCTCCCCACCCACTTTGTCTATCCTCTGAATATTTCCACAGTGCGCTTTCATTCCTCTTTTTTTTCCCCATCTCTGGAACAAACTCCCACACTCCCTTCAATTCCACTCTTCCCTCCAGGTCTTCAAAACAGCTGTTCACCATCATCTCATATCTTCCTCATCAAAAACCATGATCTTTTCTACCCCCGTTAATACACATGTCGTGACTCATTAATTTAATGTACTCATTATTTCATTATTATTATTTTTTATTTTGCAAACATTTGTAATAATGCAAACGTGAACTGTAGTAGCCAATCCAGTTGTATCCTTCCAGAGAGTCAATGAATGCACGGGATGATGACAGGCCAGTACAAACGAGAGCTTGTTGTCACAAAATGTTGGAGCTCACGCGCCTTTACTTGCAAGCCTTTTCTCATCCTTATTCATGAGTCACTCAACACGTCACAATTCAATAGTGATTTTTGTTCGACATTACCAAGACTATTGAGTGAAGTGGATTTATTTTCACCATATACTTGAGTTGGGTATCATTCAACCTTCAAGCAGCAACTGGTCCTCACCTTAACACAGATGGTTCAGAAGAAGACGTCTGGCGATTGGAGGCCCTGTGCTGACTACTGCGCATTGTACAGAAGCACAGTACCAGACTGTTTCCCTGTACTACACCTGCAAGAATTTACATCTCGACTCCGGGGAAAGTAAGTTTTTTTTTTCCAAGCTTGTCTTGGTGAGAGAATATCATCAGATTCTAGTCAAGCCGACTGATGTAGACAAGACAGCCATTACCACTCCTTTTGGCCTTTTCAAGTTTGTGCGCATGCCCTTTGGGTTACGCAATGCAGCACAAACTTTTCAGTGCTTCATCGATGAGGTCGTCCGGGGTTTGCCTTTCAGTTATGTCTACATTGATGATCTGGTCATAGCCAGCAAGATGTTCAAGGAGCATGAACAGCATTCGCAGCTCATATTCACTCGCTTATCGCAGTATGGCGTCATCATAAATCCTGCCAAATGTCAGTTTGGGGTGTCCTCTTTACAGTTCTTGGGGCACTTGATTGACAAGCATGACATTCATCCTCTTGTTGACAAGGTCAAGGCGATCCAGGATTATTTGCGGCCAACATCAGTGTGAAAGCTACGGGAGTTTCTTGGCATGGTGAATTTCTACAGGACATTCATCCCAAACTGCGCAGACACCCTTCATCCACGAAATGACCACAACATGGGAAAGAACTAAAAAGACTTCTGGTTTGGTCTGACGAATGTGCTGCTGCTTTTACTGCAGTGAAGTCTTCGCTAGCAGAGGCCACAATTCTTGCCCATCCTAAGTCAGATGCAGCACTATGTATCATGGTGGATGTGTCAGATGTGGCAGTTGATGGAGTATTCCAACAGCATGTGGAAAGGAAGTGGAAGCCCATTCCATTCTTTCCCAAAAGGTTGCAGCCAGCAGAGACAAGGTACAGCACCTTCAGTTGTGAGTTGCTGGTGGCTTATCTCACAGTCCGCAATTTTCGTCACGCACTTGAGGGTCGGCAGTTTTGTGTTTACACTGACCACAAGCCATTAACGCATGCTTTCCAGGCATAACCTGATCGCTATTCACAAAGAGAGGTCCGACACCTTGACTATGTTTCTAAATTCACCACCGATATATGTCATGTGAGCGGTAAGGAGAATACTGTAGCTGATGCTCTCTCACGGTTCAATATGAACACCATCGACACACACAACCACCTCCATCGATTTGAACAGGCTGGCCAAGGCACAGCAGGGAGACGAGGAACTTCAGCATCTCAAATCCAGGACCACATCACTCAAGTTCAGTGAGGTACCTCTCCCTATCTCTGAAGGCACGATTATTTGTGACTTATCCACTGGGACTTCTCATCCATATGTTCTTGTTGAGTTCAGGCAGGCCGTATTTCATGCTCTGCACAATCTATCTCACCCTGGTACCAGGGCAACGCAGCACCATGTGACTCAATGTTTTGTCTGGTGTGCCATGAACGGCGATGTGAGAAATTGGTCCAGAGCCTGTTTACAGTGTCAACGAGTGAAAATACATCGTCACACTGTAACACAATTAGGCACATTTTCATCTCCTCATTTCCGTTTTGATTATGTGCACATTGCTTTAGTCGGTCCTTTTCCACCATCTGGCGGTAACACATATCTGCTCACGTGTGTTGACTGTTTTACCAGGTGACCAGAAGCTATTCCAATACCAGACATATTGGCAGATACCATAGCTAAAGCTTTCGTTTCCAGATGGGTTGCAGTGATTGGTGCCCCATCTATTATCACCACTGATAGGGGACGAAAAGTTTGAGTCCACACTTTTCAAAACGCTAACCGAGTTACTTGTAAGTAAACGCACCAGAACTACTACTTACCACCCCGCTACAAGCGGGCTTGTCGAACGGTTCCAACGACAGCTGAAGTTCTCACTCAGAGCACAAGCAGACCCACATCGCTGGATGAAAAACCTACCAGTAGTGCTTTTGGGCATTCGTACCACATTAAAGCTGATCTCGGTTGTAGCGCAGCTAAGTTGGTTTTTAGATCAACACTTCACCTTCCTGGGCAATTTGTTGCCCTGACGAACATTCACACCGATTTGCACCCGAGCAATTATGTGGACAGTCTGCGAAGGACAATGAGTGAAGTTGCATTACATCCCCACAAGAGCTCAATGGAGTTCCATGCCTCTGCCCAAAGATCTTTTGTTTTGTACCCATGTTTTTGTATGTGATGACACTGTTAGAGTTTCTCTGAAATCTCCTTACCGGGGTCCCTTCCAAGTCATTACCAGGAAGGACAAGTCCTCCTTCATCCATGATTTTAATGGGAAATCTGAAACTCTCAGTTTGGACAGACTCCAGGCTGCTTTCACAGATAAAGAGTCTGATGCATCTCATCCTACTGCTATAGCAGAACAAACTCCAGCTACATCGACTCCCGCTGTTCCTGTAAGCCCACACACAAAAATACAGAGTTCAGCCCCATCGACATCTACATCAGCCCTTTTGCCACCAACAACTACATCAGACGTGAGGAAACCTCATTCTGGTAGACATGTCCATTGGCCTAAGAGATTTGTGCAAGTAATAAATTAGGGCTAATGTCAACGTCTACATCATTATCGATCATCTCTCTTTGATCATCAATCTTGGCGGGAGCGAGTGACTCATTAATTTTTCTCTACTCATTAATTTTGTATTTTTTTTTTGTGAATATTTGTAATGAAGCAAACATGTGAACTCTCACAGCCAATCAGTTGCATCCTTCCAGAGAGCCAATAAACGCACGGGTTCCTGGAAGGCCAGTACAAACGAGAGCTCATCATCACAACATGTTAGAAGCTCATGCGCCTTTACTTGCAAGCCTTTTCTCATCCTTATTCATGAGTCGCTCAACACATCAATATTTAATCGTGATTGTTGTTCAACATTACCAAGACTATTAAGCGAAGTGGATTCCTTTTGTTTGGCTAAACAACGACGACGCCAACGAATGAGTCTCTCCTGCTTGCCATCTTCGACGCCATTTTAAAGCTGCAGCGGCTCAACACCAACAAATCCTTCCTTCTTCACCAACCGCTATGGAGACTATGATGGAGTAATCATCAGCCGGACTTCATTTACAACACGTCATTGCATTTTAAATGTGAGTGAGATTTCTTTTGTTCTGGTTTAACCATCATCATCACAACCAGCATACTGAAAGGAATAATCACCACACACCCAAAACCCACCTCCTTCAACTTCCCGGTTTTCCTTCCTGAAAGTCCCTCTTGTACCACCTTGTGTTTACCCCATGTATCCCACCCCATCCCTCTCCCTTCCACATATCTCCTGTCTCTGCTCCCTACTGTTTTGTGCGTCCCTCTCCCACTCCTCTTGTCTCCTGCTCCCTTTGTTGTATGCTCTGTGTGTTCGCTCTTATGCGAACCTTGACAATGTATACCAAAAAAAAATGCTTCAAAATGTTTATCATATTTCAAAAGTTTTTTGATTCATCACTACATAACATATTCCATATTATATGTCATAATTTTGAGAAATTTATATGGATCATTTTGTTACATTCACTGCACTACTTCTTTGTACACACAATTGTCTGTGAAGGTGCCTTCCTTTTCTTGGGTCTGAGCATTGTGGGCCAAAACTTTGTTGTTTGATTTCTTCCCAACTCTTGATAATGCAACACAGCTGACCATGAGAAAACAAATTATTTGGTCGGTGCAGTCAGTCTCATCTTGGTGACCGTCTGAACTTGACTTTTGTTCGCAGACATTCCGAAAGCTCCTTTGACTGGAAACTGTTTCCTTCTCATCTCAAATGGAAACTCGTTTTCTTGAGAGATGTGTGGAATCCTTGGAATGAAAAGCGTTTTAGAATTGCTCCCAGTAGCATTAAGCGCCTCAATGATGTGGTTTTGAAGCTGTGTCACCAGATATCTTCTTCCATTTGTGTATCCATTGTGTGGATCAAGATTTTGTTGCAGCATAATAGATCATCCCACCTTTGGTTTTCGAACATGTGGTTGGAATCCGGATGGGTTTAATTGATTAATAAATTATATTGGGTCGTTCGTCTCATTGTCTACACTGTCACAGCTCTTGTGGACTCTTTCTTCACCCAGAAATGTTGCCATCATGTTATTGTTAACCCCTTGGACTGCCTTGTTAGTTGGAGAAATGATGGCCCTGCTGGCAAGCCAAGATAGTTTAGTGTAGTTTTGGTCCAAGTTCTAAAATACAAATTCGCATAGATCAGAGAGCTTGTTTGATTTGAGGAAAATGTCATCTGTCACTTTGATCTTGTACTGTCTGAGGTCCTCATCAGTTGTGATGTTGCCATTGCCAAGTTGGAGAAGAAAGTCAGCAAGTTGAGATTCTTCAGCTGTTCCTGCTGCTGCTACCCTCACATTTGTCTTCAAACGCAGCGTATCAACGTGATCCCAAATGTGTGACTTTTTCAAATTGGCTTCAACAATCTGAGGTCTTCAACCATACCTGACGACAGGAAGAATCTGTTTTCAGTCACCAGACAGCAGCTCTGTCATTCCTCCAAAAAAATTTGTTGCTGCTGTGAATGTCTTGATGTGATCGATCCTGGAATTCAAAAATGTGCCGGTGGCCCATTGTGACTTCATCAATCACCAAGCGATCTGTTTACTGGAGCAGCTTGCCAATTGCATCTTGCTTTGAAAAGCTGCAAGTAGATTCTTCTTTCAGAGCAAGAAGGATTTTTCACCTTGAATACAATGTCTTGCCATTTTTCAGCAAGATTGCAGCTATTTCTGACATGGATGTGGCTCGTGCAATCATTTTCTTGGCTCTCAAGTGATCCAGCAAGATATTTATGGTGTACGTCTTGCCAGTGCCTCAGCTGGCATTCAGACAGAAAATTTTGCGTTGCTTTTCGTTGACTGAAGTCGAGACCTTTTCAAAGACCATCCACTGCTCAGCATTTAGGGTGGATCGTTTTTAGCTCACCTGGGACGTAGTTCCGCGGAGTTTATGGGATGGCACATCGTCAGTCCGTCCATTCATCTGTCCGTCCACAAATACTTGGAACTTCTCTGAAACTACATACACGATTTTAATGAAATTTTACCACAACCTTCATCACCCATGATGTACGAAAGTTTGTTCACAACATTAACAGAAATTGGGGTCGAAGGGGGTGTATGGGGGGGGGTTACCCCCCAAAATAGGTGTTTGCTTTCTTCTCTGAACCGACACACAATTCCAATGAAACTTGACCACAACCTTCATCACCTGTGATGTACCAAAGTTTGTTCACACTATTTTTAAAAAAAAATAAGGGTTGAAGCGAATTTACGGTGATTGGGGGTGGGGGGGTTGCCCCCCAAAATAGGTATTTGCTTGCTATAACATTGGTTCATTGGTACATTTTGCTGATTCCATCACATGTTGACTTCCTCTTCAGTATCGTTATTCTACCAGGTGAGTACCGAGGGGTATTACCCCTATTTTTGTGGGACTTCTGCTTCCAACCGGACAAAATCAATCTCTGTTTCTTGTCTAAGAATATTTGGAACCTGGGCCAATGCAACAATGTTTGGATCTGGGCTTGGCAATCCAAAATTGGCATGAATGTCCAAACCATCATGTTCAAGTCATTCTTGGATCTTTAACAAGACCATATGAAGTGTTTCCTCAGACATGTTGGCCTTTTGGTTCTGGTGCATGAAGTCTTACCCCCAGCTTATTCTTCCACTTTTCCCAAAATGCAAGAGCATCAAAGGCTCCGTCTTTTTCATTGTCGTCCTCCAAGGGCAGCCTTTTTTGCACTTGCAGCACCTCACACACCCTTTCTTGCACTTGCAAGAAACCAGCTCAATGCAGCTGTGAGCTGCCTCAGTTAGCCTGGTCCAGTAAGGTGTGTACTGTCCTTCTCCAATCCTTGACCAACCCCAGTTGGTTGGTGGAGGGAGCTCTGGTGCTGGCAGCAGTATCTGACCCCACACATGTCCACCTTGATACACTGCCCTCTTGACATGTTCCTCCAGAGCTGCCTTCGTTGGAGGGATGAGAGCTGCACATTGTTCTTCCTTGCGAAGAGTTTCCTCCTGGCCTTGTCAATGTCTGTGCATTTGCTGGTTCGATCATACAACAGAATCACGAACCTCTCGATGATGCGCATTGCATCGTCTGGTATGTCACGAGGTGCAGAGGACAGCAGCAGCAGCGCCTCAGTGAGATCTGGCAATACCGTCCAGACTGCCCACGCAGTCTTCTTGGCATGTCTATGAAAACGAGACACAGTGTGGCATCCAGTTAGGGCGTGGAACATTGGCAGTGCACGAGCCTTCTCTCGTCGCAATCCAGCTCCTATTTCGTGTGCTGCTCGGTATCGGAAACTCTGGCCTGTTCCGAATGCCAGCCACAGTTTGTCTTCTGGTTGCAACTCCTGTGCCAGGGACGCTGCCAGCACCACAACATCGGTGTCTACAGTCCGGATGAGTATTGCATGGTGTCCATGCTGGACTGCGTGAGATGCATGCAGCAACATCCGACTGTCAGCTTCTTCATGGTTACATGGGGCGAGTGAGGTCAGATCTGGCAGTGGTGGCTTGCTGAGCACTGCCTCTCCATCAGTAATGACGAGTTGCTTGTCCTCCTGGTCAAACCATTCCATGAGAGCTGCTGAGAGGAACCTGAACAGCTCGGTCTTGTTGCTGTCCATTCGTAGGAAGTTCTGCCAGCTTCCTGGTATGGCTGCGGCAGCCACCACACGTCTCCGCACACCTTGTCCCCGCTTTGCACGTGTACTACCTTTCAGTGAATCAGCAAGGTAAGTATCCCAGACCAGATCCAGGCGTGACACTGTTTGCAGCTTCGTGGACATATATGGGATGAAGATCTGTTGTGCATACTCTTCACAGGTCTTTGATGCAGCCGGCTTCAGCATCTGGACGATGGCTGCTCCATCAAGCACAATACAGCTCGTGACAGGAGTCTCTGTCTTTGCGTCGGAGACTTCTTCCAAGCATGTGAAGAGATCACTCTTGGTACCAGTGCAGAAGCTTCCACCATCAGACAATGCAGGAGGACATGCCTGATTCTCGTGATAAAAGAACTCCTCAAGGTTTCCATCCCTCGTCTGGCAGCCAATGTACAGGCGTGCGAAGAGTTCAAGGTCATTCTTGATGGAGGTGAGCTGTTGCTGACCTATGCTCTGGCTTCTTGGAGTGGAAGTGCTGAACACCTTCAGCTTGTTACGAGGAATGGGTGCGTCCACTGCCTTTGTTCTGTCCAACAGACACTCTCTGGTGAAAGCCTCGAACTGCTCTTGGCCAATCCTCTTGGCATTCATCACGGTCTCCACAGCAGCAGGATCTGCGATCTCCTTTGTGTCCAGTTTGACTACATCCTGACTCTCCTCCTCGAATGGGTTGCCCATCTCCTCTTTGACACCGACGAGAGAGCGAACATCTTTCACAAATGAGGCCTGTACACTTGGCGTCTGATCATTATGACGTGTGTCTGCTGTTTGCCGTCTCCAGTGTTGGTTCCCATCCTGGAATTCTTCGATCACCCTGGCAACTTCTGGTCCTGCAACCATCCAGCGACGTAGGGCACTAGGGTTGTCAGTGAGCCCAACTGCTCCACCATCTCCTTTGATGCAGGCATTATTCTGCTCATGTGCCTGGCCAATCGGGATTGAAGAGAACACCCTCTGTGTTTTCTGAACGGTGAAGTGGCTTTCCCTGAATTTTCTGGCTGCATCTGGGTGTTTGATGGTGAGTTAGGCCATGTCCTTCAGGTGCACTGGTATCCACCTAGCATAGTGGGTGTGTTCCAGTGCATGGAACCAGGGGACCAGCTCTGTCAGAGTGCCGATGTTGTCAACCTTATATATTTGTGGAACCTCCGAATTGCCTTCAGGTAGTTGTTCTTTGTTTTTCTCCAGCATCGACGAGGAGTGTTTTGTCCAGTCACTGTCACTTACGGCAAACCAACATCCAATGGTTTGAGCGTTTGCAATAGGAACAGGAAGAGCCTACGACAGGACATTTCCCTTGGTTTCACAAACCCCCTCATCCTTGCCACATCTACCGCAGGTTTTAAATGCTTGCAGCTGTGATGACGAGGCACAAGGCTTGGGATGCGATTTGCTCTGAGCTGTGATAGCTGACACTCCATGTTTGTCGTTATCTTCATTCCGCACGATGTGGATTTGCTTGCGAGACTACTCAAACTGTTGTCCGATTTCCAGAGTCTTTGCTCGTGACAGTCCTCCACCTTGATCCAGTAATCCTTCCTGCACCCTGGATTCAAAAATGCCATCAATGATCACATCTGTTAGAATGTCCTCGGGATCTGCATACTCACAGTCCATGAGAATAATCCTCAGGTTCTTTACGAAGTTATCAAAGGTCTCCTCACTCTTGTTTCCGCTGCTTGAGCCGGTGCCGGATGATCCGCTTGTTCTTTCTCGGTCGCGCATACGTTTCAAAATGATCGAGTACCTTGTAGGGATCATCTTTCTCAGGCTCCTCCCATGTGAACGTTTTATAAACCTCACGGCCGTGAGCACCAATCCACGTGCCCAGTCATCCGGCTTTTCACTTTGGGTTTAGCTCCGATAGCGGGCCCGTAGACACAAACTGAACGTGGTCTCCAAACCGAGTGAATTATCCAAATAAATCCGCTACATCCCAATCGATAGTCAGGTATTCAGAGTTCAGAAACACCACACTGTACTTATGGATGGTCGTTTGTTAGAACGCAGCAGGTCCGGTTAACTCCTGACACCGTGTAAGATAACTGCCTTTTCGTCCAAAACCGAAGCAGCCTCCGGTGTCACGAGATCACGCACGTGATCCAGATCAAGCCGCAGGAACTACTTTACATTACAGACACCACCTGGCAAATCTTTGCAACAACATCATAATGCGTTAGTGGTGATAAATCAGAAAAAGACAGGCTGGCTGAGGTGGGATGTGCAATTAAAAATGCAAACTTTATTTTGGCTTTTTATTCTCAGAACTATGATGACATAATTATGGCAGTTGTAATTTTAAATTTAGTCGCTAATAACATCGCAATGCTCCATCCTTCACCAGGAGGCAGAAAAACAGACTCTCACACATTGGCAGGGAAAGAATCGAGTCTCATATTGTGGCTCAGCCATATTCAGCATGTATTATTCACCAAATAATCATGCAGTATCGTGCACGATGCGATTTCAGGGTCTTGGAGCAGTATTGCTTTTTATCTGTGGTGACTTTCAGCAAGCAATAAACAAGTGCAGTTACTTTATGCTTGGCAACTTGCTAACCATGGTGTTTGTGTTTCTGCTCTTCTCCAATATCTCTGGCCGAGTAAACCTTAGGATTGTCAAAGTGTCTTTTTCAGAGGTTTCGCTCATGAATGGAGAAGCTTTATTCCTTTCCATTTTTGCTCAAGCTTTGGGCAATGGGGCATTGTACCAGAGAATAACATTTCCATCTGCTTTGTATGCGTTTCCTGAGCATCCTGCCTTGCTGTTTGGATCTCGATGGACGTTCCAGTTCAGCGTTAGCCTTCCATTGCTTGTGCACCCTCCACTTGCTGCCGGCGGCCTCGGGGAGAAATGGCAGTTCACACCAAATGCGTTTGTTTGCGGTGATTTTTATTTATTTATGTTGAAGGCTCCAGTCACAGACTACATAGTCCTCATTGAGGCCACGCCTTACATAAAGAGAGAGAATGTAAAGCTGAGGAGTGAAAATGAGTGAGTAAGAAAAGTGTATGATGAAAAGTGTATGGTGTTGTTGGCAGCCATGTTGTAAAAACGGAAATAGTTTGGAGCTTTGTACGTCTGAAACCGCACCAAGGAAAAAATTAGAACTTGGCACAGAGCAAGTACTCCTCATGGGGAATAAGTGGTTTTTATGACTTCATAGGTGCCTTCGTTATGACATCATAATTGCATATGTAGAATGCTGCATCTGATCATCGTGAAAATTTTTGATGGTCTTCTTGGGATAAAATGGTTCACAGAAAAAAAAAATGAGGATGACGTCGTCGTTCATGTGATTTGGCAGCTGTATTGTTTGTTTTTTTTCAAACCTTCAAAAATCTTCGAGGCGAAACTGAACAGATCGAGGCAAAATTTTACAAGTATGACCGCCTATCCATGAGGAACAAAAGGTTCACACATATTACATCATAGGTCACATGGTTTGGCAGCCATATTGGATTTACCCTAAAACCCATAAAAATCTTCTCCAGAATGGCTGGACAAATCGAGGGGAAACGTCACACAAATGTTCCCCAAGCCACAGGTGTACACGTTTGTTAAGGAATAATTGATAGGTCAATTAGATCAATTGGGCAGCTGTATTAGATTGAAGAAAAACATTAGATAATGTTTTCTCTGGAACTGCTTTATCAATTGAAGTGAAACTTTACATTTATGATCTAGTGGTGATTGGGAATACAAGTTTTAAGTTTTAAATTTCAACTTGATCGGACGCATGGTCTGGCAGACAGAATAATTTAATTTTTTGATGTGGGTTTTTTATTATTATTATTTTTTTTAAATAAGGCTCACTTGGCTGTGCCTGAATGTATTTGAGGGTAGAGGAGTAGCAGCTGAAATACGAATCCTGTTCAGGTTCCTCCTGATGACTTCTTCTTTGCTTTTGGCTTGTTCAGGCTCCTGATTACTCCAATGCAGGATTAATCTAATCCTCCAATGCAAGATCTATTTGGTCTTCCATTTGATTTAAATTGAATTTGTTTTAATCCCATTCTTAATTCAATTGAATGATGAATTATAATTTAAAAACGTCATGGGTCAGGGTCAGGTGTCCGATCAAAGCGGGGCGTCTTGGTACCCAGTTATCACTGCCAGCAGTTATAAAGTGGCAGTTCTAATTATGTCTCTTATTAATTATGTAACACAACAGTACACAAACACCACACAAAATACACCACACAAAAGCAGTCCTGACGTGGGTGTGCAATCTCTGATTGCTCCTTTTTTGTTTTGGAAATGCATTGCCCTGATAAAACCTTCTTGTTTTTTTTTTTTTTTTTTCCTATTCATAGCATTTTGGAGAAATAATAAGTATCATCACATGAAGTGACCCGGAAATCAACACATTACAAAGTAGAAATGCTACACATAATTGCAACCTCTGGACACACCTCTGTTTGCTGATTGTCTCAGGATCGACACCTGACTGTTTGCTTATACACTACTTTAAAATAGGGAGGTTTAGCAAAACATTGATTAGTACTATGGTTAATAACCATCAGATTTAACTGAACCTGTGTTTGTTGTCTGTCCCACTGGTCTTCATAAGAGTGTGATTCGTGTAAATGTGTAATTATGCAGCATTTATTTTGTTGATTTCCGAAATGTTTGATTCCATTTATTAGCCATGAAGAATAAAGATGAGAATACTGTCGGACCCCGACATTCGCGGGGGATACGTTCTTGAAAAATGCTGCGAATATCAGGGTCCGTGAATCTCGGGGCATTATTTTTATTGTTATGATTCATTTATTTGTTTTTTTAACATGGTCTCGGCACATGGAAGAGTGATGACGCAGAACAATTCAGGACACAACATAACAAACGGAACAGAAGGAGAAAGGGGACAGTATTTTGTAATCACACACAAGTAGCTGGTGTTGTGATTTCATTTTTTCTGGCTTATCCTTTTTGGAAAGATCTACGGAAGTTTTTCGTTTTTGGTAAATCCCTCCTCGATGCACTTTTCTATCCATGATGAAAGCAATTTTTGCCCTCCGCCCCGCTGACAATGTTGGAAACAGGGGACATTAAAGTGAGCTCCGTTAGACCAAACGACCGACCGTCTGACGGACCGACCATTCGTCCATATACTTTTGTGTACGCGATATTTCAAAAAACGTTGATTATTTAGCTTTCATATTACAGATATCTATTTCTCATGACATTATCTCAACCTGATTAGATCACGGGTGTGATTGGCTGAATTGTGTTGCCATGGCAACCATCTCAGTAACTTGGTTTGTGTACGTGATATTTCAAAAAACCGTTTGAGATATAGCTTTCATATTACACAAAACTATTCGTCATACCACCCCAAAAAAGGCAGAGTACCTCGAGTATACCAAACCCCTTGTTTTTTTTTTTTTTCAATTGACTTGAAAGTGATGGCAACACAAAGTCTTGCAAATTACTTGCATTTTTATTTCGAAGTTGAACCCCATATGCAATTCAACATATCATGCATTAATAATAAAAATATTTCATTGTTTTTATTCTGTAGCGCAAATCCATGGTGTTTCAATATTCAAAGGATCAAGATGCTATATTGACCGACCCAGACTACGCCACCCTGAGCAGCAGCAGCATGGATATGAATGACGCCCCGGAGGAAACGGTAAGCACTTTGAGAATCTAGGGATATGCAAGCATTGCATTTAATGTGTCAGACCAAGTCGGTCCTTTGGTAAAAGTGGGAAAAAGAATTTTAACATCGCAGAGACCCCATTGTGAGGCTTTCTCATTGTATAAGAAAATTAAGTAAAAGTGGCTGCCTGAAAAGGTTTGGATCAGCTTGTTTGGCTTTTCCATTTGAACGCTTGCCTCATGATGCAGGATCTTAGATTTTAATCCCATACATTGTGTTCATGCTCTCCACTACCAACACATAGAAAAGTGGGGTTGGGGGGATGACAAGATTTTTCAAACATGTTTGCAGCATCCAGGGTCAGGCCATAGGTATAAGGGAAAAAAAAATCTCCCCCCTTTTCCCCGTTAATTTCGATACAACAGTTCTATAGAATATCCTAACGTTCCATATTAATTTTTATAGAACTTTTTTTCAGGGATATTTCTCCTCTAACAGAGCTCCCAACTTTTACTTTATGTTGAGGGACTATGGGGACCTCAAAATTACATGTATTATATTTTAATGATGTACTTGTTATTTCTCGAGGTTTTTTTTCTTTTTTTTATATCACATCTCACTTCCACGTCATTCCTCTATGTGGTTATCCATAATTGAAATTCCAGTGAATAAATACAAATGAAAAATTCAAGTGAGTCAGCCGATTACATTTCAAACAATAGCAATACATATGCATTGGTTTCATAGATATTTAAAATATTAGCATAAAGTATGCTGATCTATTCTAAACACATGATTATCCCAGAATTCCTCTTTATTAACTGGCGACAAAAATTCAGAAAAGATAATGAAATGGAGGTTGTGTCACATTAGATTTTAGGTTGCCAGGATAGCCGAGAGGTATCCACACTCACCTCTAAGCAGTCTGGGTTTGAATCTCGATCCAGCTTTAACTGGCATCCTGGTGTTTTGCAAGCAGGGAGGTACATCAATGTTTGTGTTGTCCCTCAGATGGACGTTACACCGAGCGTCCCGTCTGTTCGTGTTAGTTGAATGTTAAAGATATTGTGGCATCCTTTGTGAAGAGTCGGTGATGTTTTTCTTGCACCTTTAACAAGTTGCAAATTATTGAACCCTCAGTTAAGTATCCTGCATCGAAGTGGTGATCTGTCCAGGAATTCTAACCCGAACGAAGAACTCGCTTCAGCTGAACTAACACTTTATATGGAGTACGAAACATTGATGATGATTATGACGATGTTGATTTATCCAATTTCAACATGCTATATTTTAAAAGTTTGACTTGCATCTTGATCCTTCCAGCATTGAAAATTGTGTTGGTGATCATTGTAATTGTTTTTCATCTCAACATACAATCATCCCTGGTTTTGATACTCTTTCCTTGGTTATGCCATTCTTAATTCAAAAACGAACTTTTTTCAGACATACACCCATTATAAAGTTTGTTCCTTGGATATTTTTGTCCCCTTGAAATATTTTTCTTTCGTGGCTAATGCTGAGTAAGTATTGTGAGTTTTCTTTATATTATTCAGAAAAGTGTAAAGCAATAATTATGAAAACCCTTCCCGACGGACCTTTAAATCAGCAAATGAATGTTTACATGTTATAAGCCCCCGTTGGACTTCGTCCAAAACGGGGGCTTATGGATTCGGTCTCGATTTTCATGTCCATGCGTGCGTGTGTGCGTCCGCAACCATATCTCGGACACGTACAGACCGATTTTACTCGTACTTGAAACAGAGATAACACATGATGGTGTACATATGCATGTCATTTGTGGATGATGCTCGGGGTAGGTCGGCCAAATATACTTTTGTGATCTGACTAAATATATTCTGTAATTCAGAAGTTGGAACCCATCACGTATAAATACAAAGGAACTGAGCACAAATTTATATTTATTTTAAGTCATCAGTTAGAGCTGGATGCAAAGACAACACAACATCAAACGCTGGGCGTGAAAGTCGAACTGCCAGCCATACAGAGCAGATATGCCTCGAATACACTGATTTTCTTGGACGTCTGGCCTGGTTTTTACTTCATATGTTTCCTTTTCACATATCTCGATTAAGCAAGTCAAAGTGACCACTGATGAATGCAGGCACGTCATGAATGTGTTTCTTTACTGAGGCTTATAGAAACAACATGGTGGTATATGATAAAGAAACAATAAAGATGAAGAAGACGTTTTTGGCACATACAGTCCATGTAGCCACATCGTCACATACGTTAGCTCCATTATATATATATATATATATATATATATATATATATATATATATATATATATATATATATATATATATATTACTAAAACTCTCATCTTGTACGTATGTATGTATGTTCTAAAAATACAGCCAAAACAGGACACGATAGCGCAAAACTTTTCAGCGCAATTTACTCACCATTTTCCTGCTGTGTGCAGTCTCAAGTTTCGTTCAAATCGAGCAACGAAAAAAATTACTAAAAAATCAATTCCCAATTCAGTCAAGTACTCTTCGGGATTATTCGATCAATGCAAACAACCTCAACGGTATAGTTTGCTGGAGCTATCTTCATTTTGTTTTGTTTTTTTGAAATGGTTTTTTTATCAACCGCTGTCACAACGGGAACCCAACGGGTTCATGGGTCGCCTAGTAGTATGATAAAAAGGAACTAAACACTAATTTATAAAGTGACATTGCATTTCAGTTTGCTCACCCTAAGTATGCTAAAGTTAGTGTTGGATGGGAAAGTGTAACTGCCAGCCGCAAAGAACAGGTGCACCGTGTTCATCTAGGATTGTAGACCCACCCTAGGTGGGCAATGTGCTGCGGCACATTCTTGGAAAACGACTTCATCCCAGCCTGATGGAGTACTGCTCTACCCTTTGGGCTGGTGCTCCTGCCTCACACCTAGCTCGGATTCAGGCAGTGGAAACCAAGGCCTTTATTATCATTGGTACCTCTCGCGATGAAGCTGAGTCTTTGGGTCTCTCACTTTCTCAATGCAGGCAGGTGGGTGGTCTTTCCATCTTCTTCTGACTCCTCTCTGGCCTCCCCACCCACTTTGTCTATCCTCTGAATATTTCCACAGTGCGCTTTCATTCCTCTTTTTTTTCCCCATCTCTGGAACAAACTCCCACACTCCCTTCAATTCCACTCTTCCCTCCAGGTCTTCAAAACAGCTGTTCACCATCATCTCATATCTTCCTCATCAAAAACCATGATCTTTTCTACCCCCGTTAATACACATGTCGTGACTCATTAATTTAATGTACTCATTATTTCATTATTATTATTTTTTATTTTGCAAATATTTGTAATAATGCAAACGTGAACTGTAGTAGCCAATCCAGTTGTATCCTTCCAGAGAGTCAATGAATGCACGGGATGATGACAGGCCAGTACAAACGAGAGCTTGTTGTCACAAAATGTTGGAGCTCACGCGCCTTTACTTGCAAGCCTTTTCTCATCCTTATTCATGAGTCACTCAACACGTCACAATTCAATAGTGATTTTTGTTCGACATTACCAAGACTATTGAGTGAAGTGGATTTATTTTCACCATATACTTGAGTTGGGTATCATTCAACCTTCAAGCAGCAACTGGTCCTCACCTTAACACAGATGGTTCAGAAGAAGACGTCTGGCGATTGGAGGCCCTGTGCTGACTACTGCGCATTGTACAGAAGCACAGTACCAGACTGTTTCCCTGTACTACACCTGCAAGAATTTACATCTCGACTCCGGGGAAAGTAAGTTTTTTTTTTCCAAGCTTGTCTTGGTGAGAGAATATCATCAGATTCTAGTCAAGCCGACTGATGTAGACAAGACAGCCATTACCACTCCTTTTGGCCTTTTCAAGTTTGTGCGCATGCCCTTTGGGTTACGCAATGCAGCACAAACTTTTCAGTGCTTCATCGATGAGGTCGTCCGGGGTTTGCCTTTCAGTTATGTCTACATTGATGATCTGGTCATAGCCAGCAAGATGTTCAAGGAGCATGAACGGCATTCGCAGCTCATATTCACTCGCTTATCGCAGTATGGCGTCATCATAAATCCTGCCAAATGTCAGTTTGGGGTGTCCTCTTTACAGTTCTTGGGGCACTTGATTGACAAGCATGACATTCATCCTCTTGTTGACAAGGTCAAGGCGATCCAGGATTATTTGCAGCCAACATCAGTGTGAAAGCTACGGGAGTTTCTTGGCATGGTGAATTTCTACAGGACATTCATCCCAAACTGCGCAGACACCCTTCATCCACGAAATGACCACAACATGGGAAAGAACTAAAAAGACTTCTGGTTTGGTCTGACGAATGTGCTGCTGCTTTTACTGCAGTGAAGTCTTCGCTAGCAGAGGCCACAATTCTTGCCCATCCTAAGTCAGATGCAGCACTATGTATCATGGTGGATGTGTCAGATGTGGCAGTTGATGGAGTATTCCAACAGCATGTGGAAAGGAAGTGGAAGCCCATTCCATTCTTTCCCAAAAGGTTGCAGCCAGCAGAGACAAGGTACAGCACCTTCAGTTGTGAGTTGCTGGTGGCTTATCTCACAGTCCGCAATTTTCGTCACGCACTTGAGGGTCGGCAGTTTTGTGTTTACACTGACCACAAGCCATTAACGCATGCTTTCCAGGCATAACCTGATCGCTATTCACAAAGAGAGGTCCGACACCTTGACTATGTTTCTAAATTCACCACCGATATATGTCATGTGAGTGGTAAGGAGAATACTGTAGCTGATGCTCTCTCACGGTTCAATATGAACACCATCGACACACACAACCACCTCCATCGATTTGAACAGGCTGGCCAAGGCACAGCAGGGAGACGAGGAACTTCAGCATCTCAAATCCAGGACCACATCACTCAAGTTCAGTGAGGTACCTCTCCCTATCTCTGAAGGCACGATTATTTGTGACTTATCCACTGGGACTTCTCATCCATATGTTCTTGTTGAGTTCAGGCAGGCCGTATTTCATGCTCTGCACAATCTATCTCACCCTGGTACCAGGGCAACGCAGCACCATGTGACTCAATGTTTTGTCTGGTGTGCCATGAACGGCGATGTGAGAAATTGGTCCAGAGCCTGTTTACAGTGTCAACGAGTGAAAATACATCGTCACACTGTAACACAATTAGGCACATTTTCATCTCCTCATTTCCGTTTTGATTATGTGCACATTGCTTTAGTCGGTCCTTTTCCACCATCTGGCGGTAACACATATCTGCTCACGTGTGTTGACTGTTTTACCAGGTGACCAGAAGCTATTCCAATACCAGACATATTGGCAGATACCATAGCTAAAGCTTTCGTTTCCAGATGGGTTGCAGTGATTGGTGCCCCATCTATTATCACCACTGATACGGGACGACAGTTTGAGTCCACACTTTTCAAAACGCTAACCGAGTTACTTGTAAGTAAACGCACCAGAACTACTACTTACCACCCCGCTACAAGCGGGCTTGTCGAACGGTTCCAACGACAGCTGAAGTTCTCACTCAGAGCACAAGCAGACCCACATCGCTGGATGGAAAACCTACCAGTAGTGCTTTTGGGCATTCGTACCACATTAAAGCTGATCTCGGTTGTAGCGCAGCTAAGTTGGTTTTTAGATCAACACTTCACCTTCCTGGGCAATTTGTTGCCCTGACGAACATTCACACCGATTTGCACCCGAGCAATTATGTGGACAGTCTGCGAAGGACAATGAGTGAAGTTGCATTACATCCCCACAAGAGCTCAATGGAGTTCCATGCCTCTGCCCAAAGATCTTTTGTTTTGTACCCATGTTTTTGTATGTGATGACACTGTTAGAGTTTCTCTGCAATCTCCTTACCGGGGCCCCTTCCAAGTCATTCATTACCAGGAAGGACAAGTCCTCCTTCATCCATGATTTTAATGGGAAATCTGAAACTCTCAGTTTGGACAGACTCCAGGCTGCTTTCACAGATAAAGAGTCTGATGCATCTCATCCTACTGCTATAGCAGAAAAAACTCCAGCTACATCGACTCCCGCTGTTCCTGTACGCCCAAGCACAAAAATACAGAGTTCAGCCCCATCGACATCTACATCAGCCCTTTTGCCACCAACAACTACATCAGACGTGAGGAAACCTCATTCTGGTAGACATGTCCATTGGCCTAAGAGATTTGTGCAAGTAATAAATTAGGGCTAATGTCAACGTCTACATCATTATCGATCATCTCTCTTTGATCATCAATCTTGGCGGGAGCGAGTGACTCATTAATTTTTCTCTACTCATTAATTTTGTATTTTTTTTTTGTGAATATTTGTAATGAAGCAAACATGTGAACTCTCACAGCCAATCAGTTGCATCCTTCCAGAGAGCCAATAAACGCACGGGTTCCTGGAAGGCCAGTACAAACGAGAGCTCATCATCACAACATGTTAGAAGCTCATGCGCCTTTACTTGCAAGCCTTTTCTCATCCTTATTCATGAGTCGCTCAACACATCAATATTTAATCGTGATTGTTGTTCAACATTACCAAGACTATTAAGCGAAGTGGATTCCTTTTGTTTGGCTAAACAACGACGACGCCAACGAATGAGTCTCTCCTGCTTGCCATCTTCGACGCCATTTTAAAGCTGCAGCGGCTCAACACCAACAAATCCTTCCTTCTTCACCAACCGCTATGGAGACTATGATGGAGTAATCATCAGCCGGACTTCATTTACAACACGTCATTGCATTTTAAATGTGAGTGAGATTTCTTTTGTTCTGGTTTAACCATCATCATCACAACCAGCATACTGAAAGGAATAATCACCACACACCCAAAACCCACCTCCTTCAACTTCCCGGTTTTCCTTCCTGAAAGTCCCTCTTGTACCACCTTGTGTTTACCCCATGTATCCCACCCCATCCCTCTCCCTTCCACATATCTCCTGTCTCTGCTCCCTACTGTTTTGTGCGTCCCTCTCCCACTCCTCTTGTCTCCTGCTCCCTTTGTTGTATGCTCTGTGTGTTCGCTCTTATGCGAACCTTGACAATGTATACCAAAAAAAAAAAATGCTTCAAAATGTTTATCATATTTCAAAAGTTTTTTGATTCATCACTACATAACATATTCCATATTATATGTCATAATTTTGAGAAATTTATATGGATCATTTTGTTACATTCACTGCACTACTTCTTTGTACACACAATTGTCTGTGAAGGTGCCTTCCTTTTCTTGGGTCTGAGCATTGTGGGCCAAAACTTTGTTGTTTTATTTCTTCCCAACTCTTGATAATGCAACACAGCTGACCATGAGAAAACAAATTATTTGGTCGGTGCAGTCAGTCTCATCTTGGTGACCGTCTGAACTTGACTTTTGTTCGCAGACATTCCGAAAGCTCCTTTGACTGGAAACTGTTTCCTTCTCATCTCAAATGGAAACTCGTTTTCTTGAGAGATGTGTGGAATCCTTGGAATGAAAAGCGTTTTAGAATTGCTCCCAGTAGCATTAAGCGCCTCAATGATGTGGTTTTGAAGCTGTGTCACCAGATATCTTCTTCCATTTGTGTATCCATTGTGTGGATCAAGATTTTGTTGCAGCATAATAGATCATCCCACCTTTGGTTTTCGAACATGTGGTTGGAATCCGGATGGGTTTAACTGATTAATAAATTATATTGGGTCGTTCGTCTCATTGTCTACACTGTCACAGCTCTTGTGGACTCTTTCTTCACCCAGAAATGTTGCCATCATGTTATTGTTAACCCCTTGGACTGCCTTGTTAGTTGGAGAAATGATGGCCCTGCTGGCAAGCCAAGATAGTTTAGTGTAGTTTTGGTCCATGTTCTAAAATACAAATTCGCATAGATCAGAGAGCTTGTTTGATTTGAGGCAAATGTCATCTGTCACTTTGATCTTGTACTGTCTGAGGTCCTCTTCAGTTGTGATGTTGCCATTGCCAAGTTGGAGAAGAAAGTCAGCAAGTTGAGATTCTTCAGCTGTTCCTGCTGCTGCTACCCTCACATTTGTCTTCAAACGCAGCGTATCAACGTGATCCCAAATGTGTGACTTTTTTCAAATTGGCTTCAACAATCTGAGGTCTTCAACCATACCTGACGACAGGAAGAATCTGTTTTCAGTCACCAGACAGCAGCTCTGTCATTCCTCCAAAAAAATTTGTTGCTGCTGTGAATGTCTTGATGTGATCGATCCTGGAATTCAAAAATGTGCCGGTGGCCCATTGTGACTTCATCAATCACCAAGCGATCTGTTTACTGGAGCAGCTTGCCAGTTGCATCTTGCTTTGAAAAGCTGCAAGTAGATTCTTCTTTCAGAGCAAGAAGGATTTTTCACCTTGAATACAATGTCTTGCCATTTTTCAGCAAGATTGCAGCTATTTCTGACATGGATGTGGCTCGTGCAATCATTTTCTTGGCTCTCAAGTGATCCAGCAAGATATTTATGGTGTACGTCTTGCCAGTGCCTCAGCTGGCATTCAGACAGAAAATTTTGCGTTGCTTTTCGTTGACTGAAGTCGAGACCTTTTCAAAGACCATCCACTGCTCAGCATTTAGGGTGGATCGTTTTTAGCTCACCTGGGACGTAGTTCCGCGGAGTTTATGGGATGGCACATCGTCAGTCCGTCCATTCATCTGTCCGTCCACAAATACTTGGAACTTCTCTGAAACTACATACACGATTTTAATGAAATTTTACCACAACCTTCATCACCCATGATGTACGAAAGTTTGTTCACAACATTAACAGAAATTGGGGTCGAAGGGGGTGTATGGGGGGGGGGTTACCCCCCAAAATAGGTGTTTGCTTTCTTCTCTGAACCGACACACAATTCCAATGAAACTTGACCACAACCTTCATCACCTGTGATGTACCAAAGTTTGTTCACACTATTTTTAAAAAAAAATAAGGGTTGAAGCGGATTTACGGTGATTGGGGGTGGGGGGGTTGCCCCCCAAAATAGGTATTTGCTTGCTATAACATTGGTTCATTGGTACATTTTGCTGATTCCATCACATGTTGACTTCCTCTTCAGTATCGTTATTCTACCAGGTGAGTACCGAGGGGTATTACCCCTATTTTTGTGGGACTTCTGCTTCCAACCGGACAAAATCAATCTCTGTTTCTTGTCTAAGAATATTTGGAACCTGGGCCAATGCAACAATGTTTGGATCTGGGCTTGGCAATCCAAAATTGGCATGAATGTCCAAACCATCGTGTTCAAGTCATTCTTGGATCTTTAACAAGACCATATGAAGTGTTTCCTCAGACATGTTGGCCTTTTGGTTCTGGTGCATGAAGTCTTACCCCCAGCTTATTCTTCCACTTTTCCCAAAATGCAAGAGCATCAAAGGCTCCGTCTTTTTCATTGTCGTCCTCCAACAGTCCAAGCTTTCGGCAGGCTTCTTGGAAAGAAGAGCATTTTTCCACATCAATCATTTGCAGATCTGTGTATGAAGTGGCCCCTGCCTTGTGATCTTGATGCGTTTAAAGGTAGTACAGTTCTGATTGATGTCTGTTGAGAGAGATTGTGTGGCCCAATGATTCTGATGTGAATTGGTTATCATCATCCAAGAGTCACTGCTTTCTCCTCTGCCACTTTTTCTGGCCAGAGTTCCGGGTGAAGTACTTCGGCATGTCAGGGTGCAGGGCGTTTCTTGCCTCTGGATTACCCTTGGTTGACTCGAAAATAGTCCATCAGTTTTGTGACTGATTCACCACTTCCATCCACATTTTGCTCTTCACCTGCTGCACACAAGACCATTTGATCACCAGGGAGTTGGCAGGGCAGCTTTTCCACCGCAGGCTTTCTTGAATGAAGTGGAAACCCATACATTCACCAGAAAGCTTCACTTGCTGAGATGTAGCGAGCATTCACAAAGGACTCAATTTCATCCCTGACCTACACATCGTTTCTGGCCTCATCTCTAACTGTGAAGGTGATTTGATCACTGCCCTTGCCTATGTATTTATACACATACTTTACGGCCTGTATGCTGTGCAAAACCTCACAGGTAATGTGCGATTCATGTTGAAGGGAGAGAAAGGAGTTGAAGGGAGCCATCCACCTGTTGTCCACAATGAAATGTGCTTGTCCCTTTTTTTTTTTTTTAGCATATCAATCAATCCTCCATTTTCTGAAGAGAGCCTCCTGTATTCTGGAAAGGAATTCTCTCCCACAGTTGTATTTCTGAATGGCTTGGGATAGTCCTTGGAATAGTGGCGTTTCTGCCCTTGGCCTTCCATGCAAAGAGAATGCAGATTGTTGGAACCATATGGACCATGAATGTTGTTGGATGTGATGATGTCATGCAACTTTGGGTTATTTTCCTTGTCGGGGATCTCACAACAAACCACGTGGTCAATATCCACTGGTGTTCTTGGCTTTTTTTTGTGCACCTTGTCGAGGCTCGTGTGAGAGCGAACACACAACGCACAGCAAGGGTGACATGAGACAAGAGGGGCGGGAGTGGGAGGAACAAAACAGTGGGGAACAGAGACATTAGGAGATCTGTGGAAGGGAGAGGGATGGGGTGGGGAACATGGGGAATAGAAGATGGACATTACAGGGACTTTCAGGAAGGAAAGCAGGGAATTTGAAGGAGGTGGGCTTGGGTGGATTATCAGGGCTTGAAAAGATCGACGATTTGGATGGGGGATGACGAGAGGTGGTGGTGAACAGCTGTTTTGAAGGCCTGGAGGGAAGAATGGGATTGAATAGAGTGAGGGAGTTTATTCCAAAGGCCGGGAAAAAGAGGAATGAAAGCGTGAAGGTGAGCAGTGATTCGTGATTTTGGTAGTTTTACCAGAAGGTTGTGGGCGGACCTTGAGCGCCCTGTGGAAATGTGGTGGGGACAAATCACAGAGAGAGCGGGGGGGCGAGGCTGGAGAGGAGATGGTAGAAGACAGAAAGACCACCGACCGGCCTGCGGTGAGAGAGTGAGAGGCCGAAAGGCTCAGCCTCATTGCGGGATATGCCAATGATCCGAAATACCTTGGTTTCCACAGCTTGAAGCCGAGAAAGCCCAGAGCGATAAAGAGTACCACTCCTGGAGGCAGGAGCACCAGCCCAGAGGGGAGAGCAGTACTCCATCAAGCTGCGGACGAAAGCTTTGTAAGTGGTCAGGATCTCAGGTGGGCCAAGGAAGGACTTTGTAACGTGGAGGATTCCTCGTCAGCGACTGGCTTTGGAGGCGAGGTTTCAAATGTGGCTTTCCTAGGAAAGGTCATGGCCGATAGTGAGACCCAGAAGCTTGAAAGAAAGGACTTCTTCCAGAGGATTGTTGAGAAAGTGGATGGGGGAGGTTTCTAAACGGTCCTTTCAGAGAGACATCGTGAGAGTGTGAGATTTGTCCGGATTGAAAGACATGTTCCACGTGTTGAACCAGTTTGTGATTTTATCCAGATCTTCAGTGAGCGAAGAAGCTGCTGCTTGCCGGTCTGATGGATGACCAATGATACGGCAGAGGGTGGAGTCATCAGCAAAGAGATATAGAGGATTTTCCAGAGAGTCAGAGAGATCATTGATGAAAACCAGAAAAAGAACAGGGCCCAGAACGCTACCTTGAGGAACTCCAGCCTGGACAGGAAGAGGGGATGAAAGAACTCCATTTAGGTCCACACGGTGACTGCGACAGGGGAGGAAGTCTGCGAGCCGTGAGGGGAGATGGCCTTGGATTCCATCGGAAGAGACCTTGGTGAGCAGGGCAGGGTGCCAGACCGTGTCAAAAGCACCTGATATGTCCAGGGATATGGCTCGGATTTCATGTCTGGCATTGAGGACCTCCATCCATTGTTGGGAGAGCAGAAGCAGCATATCCAGGGTAGACTAACCTGGTCTGAAACCAAATTGATAATTGGAAATCAAGCCATTGGAGAAGAGGAAGGATTTAATTTCTGAAGTGATGATGGATTCCATAACCTTGCTGATGATTGGGAGAAGGGTGATTGGTCTGTAGTTGCAGGGATCTGTTTTTGCACCTTTTTTGTGCAGGGCAGTAATGTTTGCTGATTTCCAAGCAGAAGGCAGAGGACCTTGAGCAAATGAGAGGGTGAATAGAACAGAGATAGGGTGAGCAAGAGCAGAAGAGCAGGTTTTTAGGACACTTGGGCTGATGCCGTCTGGACCGGTTGCAGAATCTGAGTCGAGGTTTGACAGCAAGCTCTCCACCTTGTCAGGAGAAAAGGACACAGAGTCCAGGGACAGTCGGGTGTGACTGGGAAAGGTGGACAGAGAAAGCGATGGGTTTTGGACACAAGATTTAGCTGCAAATACCGAGTTTAGGCATTCAGCATTTTCATGTGTCGTATCAGCAGTGCGGCCATTTGAGGTAAAGGAGGGGATGGAAGGGGAACATACACCAGAAACAAATTTGATTCGATGCCACCAGGATTTGGAGGAGGGAGAGAGGTTTGAAAGTTCAGACTTGAGCTGAGAAAGATGTTGTTTTCTGACTCTCCTGAGGGTAGATACACACTTGTTCTGAGCTTTCTGGAAGGAACTGAGATTACCCTCAGTTGGGTGTGCTTTCCATGAGGCAAATGCAAGTTGTTTCAGGACAACTGCCTCACCACAAGCTTCAGTGAACCAAGGGCGGGAGGAAGGGTAGGACAACTCACGACGAGAGGGGATAAATCTGTGCATGAGGGAGAGCAAATATCTTTGAAAGAATTTCCAGGATGAGTTGATGTTGGAGAAATAACGATAGGAGACCAGTCGAAAAGTTTGATGGCTGCTTGGAGACCCTGTCAGTCGGCTTGAGTGAAATGCCAGATTCGATGGCGGTGAGGTGGTTCTCTGATAATAGCCAGAGAGATGTCCACTTTGACAAGGACGTGGTCAGAAGAACCGATTGGAGCGGAGGAAGAGCAGCAGATATTGTCAGTGAAATTTGTCAAAATCAGATCCAGAAGAGATGGAGTACCATTGGTTGAGATCGGGGTCGGGAAGTTGACCGATTAAGTCAGTCCCAATGAGTCGCAGAAAGCTTTTTCTGAAGTGCCATGACAGGTTAGAGAGGTACCCACACCTCGCCAGCTGGGATGATGACAATTGAAGTCGCCACATATGAGGAAGAGAGAGTTTGGATGAGAAGACAGAAGTTGGTCCATGTTTTTGGATAGTGAGGTGTAGATGGAGTCATCACTGTTAGGTGGACGGTACAGTACACATATAAACATGAGGTGGGAGTGGAGGGGAAGCCGTAGCCAGAGGTATTCCTGGGGATGTGGGGGAGTGAGGGCAGTGCATCGAGAGTGAGGAATAGAGTATTTGATGAAGAGAGCAACTCCTCCACCAGGACGAGGCTCACGTCTGTCATACCGGAGAAGGGAGTAACCAGAGAGAGATACTTGGGAGTCAGACACGTCTTGGGGGAGGAAAGTTTCTGTTAGGCAGATTATGTCTGGTTTGTCAGTGGCAACCTGTATGGAAAGATCTGAAAGGTTTGAGCGAAGGCCCCAGATATTTGAGGTCCACACTCTTAATGAAGAGGGAGGGGAGGAGGCTTTGGGTGCAGGGGGTGGGAGGGGAGGGGGAGGGTAGGACAACGGATGAGGGGGGGTAAGGAGGGTTGTTGAAAGAGTGTGGGGGATTGCAGAATATCAAGGGGAGGGGCGGCCGGATGAGGAGAAAAGGCTATGTGGTGCTGGGGGAGAGGGGGACAAGAGAGGGGGAAGAAGGCAGTTGAGGATTTGAGGAGGTGGAGTGAAGATATGGAGGTGAGAGGGCAGTGGAAGGAGGCAGCTTTGTGGATGAGAGGGGGGGGCAACTTTGAGAAGGATGAGTGAGAGGGGTAAATGGTGGAAGAAAGGTGAGGGGGGAGTTTTTGAGAGAGGTGAGAGGGAGGCTTGGAGGGAGAAGAGTGAGATGGTTGCTTTGAGAGTGAGGGGTGAGAGGGGTGAGTTGGCACTGAAATTGAAAAAAAGAATGGTTGATGGAAAGCGAACATTCATCGCAAACTGCGGGTTTTAAACGTTTTAATTCAGAGATGCGATTAAATACGTTTCGTGATGGATGCAATAAAGGCGAATTTAGGGAATCGAGAGAAGAAACGCTGTAACAGTTGGATTTTTTCAGCAAGGTATGAAGGAAAGGTCGAATTGAGAGCAGTCTGTTTAAATCGTAGAAGAGTAGTGCATTATGATACAGTAAAGAGGACCACACGTGTGAAAGAGGAAGATGAAGCATTATAAGAGATCGTTTTTATTATTATTATTATTATTGCTGTTTGAGAGAGTTTTCATCAGATTTGGTCATGGAAGTGTTGTAGAAAAATTGTGACATTAATGGTGAAATTGGATCGATAAATGCAGGGGGTCTAAACAGATCACGTCGGTACGGGAGAAGCACTTGGCTATGGGAGGTGCATCGTAAAAAGTGAATTAAAAAATAAAAATAAAAAATAAGGATTGCATAACATTTGGAAAAGGGAAGGTTTACGTAAAATCGTGGAAGTGTGTGGTGAATTTGCACGGTAAACGCAGTGTGAAGCTGCTGGGTCGATGAAAAGTAGCAGGAAGAGTAGAGAGAGACACGTGGTTTCAGGAAGTGTCGAGATATGAAGGATACAAGGAAGATTATTATTTTTGATGTATTTTTGAAGAACAGATAAGATTTGGGAATGGAAGGTTGTCGATCGGAAAAAATTGTGAAAGTAATGGCGAGAGAGGGTCAGCTCAGTAGAATAAAGATAGTGTGCCGGCAGGAGGAAGAAGAAGAGGAGTATGCAGAAGAAGAAGAAGAAGAAGAAGAAGAAGAAGAAGAAGAAGAAGAAGAAGAAGAAGAAGAAGAAGAAGAAGAAGAAGAAGAATCGATACTTGTGAGTGTGCAAGGAGAAAGGTAGTTTTATTTTATTTTTTTTGATTCAAGACAAAAATAGTGTTTAGTTGGGAGGAATGGGGGATGTTGGGAAAGTGGCGAAGATTTCAATTGAAGGTAATGGGGGAGAAAATACAAATATACACAATCGTACACTGAGCGGAACGATGGGTCGGCCTCAAGCACTCGGTAAGACAAGGTCGACGAAAACTCACAAAATAGCACGATTTTTGAAACAAAACCGAACTATGAACACACAGTAACATGCAGGTGAGAAAATAAACAGTTAAAACGGGACAGATAAGGACCGGAAACTTAACTTTCAGATCGTCAGCAGAGAGCCCTGAAGGAGACCTGCCAGTGCTCCAAACCCATAAGCGGAATCTGTATCAGCTTGTCATCAGCATCCATAATGAGCAGTATGTGAGCTTGGGTTAGTCCTCGTTTTTGCCACTCAAGTTGTTGCTGTGTGTGCCTTCACTTTGCCAAGCACCTGGTTCTTGAGCAGATCTTCCATCAAGCTGTCATGTTTCAACTTGAAGACCCACGCACATATGTCCGGTCTATCTTGAGACTCATCCCCTTCAAAAGGGCTTCTTTGATCTCTTTCCACTTGAGGTTGGTAGTGAAAGTGATGACATAGTCTGGTTTACACATATGACAGACAACGGTCATGCTGTTTTGGAAAACGTCATTGTGGAACCTTGGTGAACCATAGATTGTTGGAGGTAGGAAGACCTTTCTGCCAGCATTTACTCCATCACTTTATGCCACTGCATCATATCGACCTTGGTACTTTACTGCTTGGATGGTGCCCTGGTTGTTTTTTCCCCAGTTCAAACAGCTTTGCTCAATCTTGGCCTGATCATCAACAGCATACTGTTGTATCAGTCACCTGCTCCTCATGATTGTGTTGTTTGGGTCATTCTGCCTGTCTTGAAGGTGATAGAAATAGGAGTCTGTTGCAGTCAATGATCTGCCATCTTCTTTTTCAACACAATTTGCCATCCATCTGTGCAATATGGAAAAAGCAATATGGAATGCAAAGGATCGTAAGATCTTTGGACTTGGTTGATTCTTTGCAGTGCTCCATCCCTGCGTGTAGGACAACATCAAGGTCCATACTTTTGTTCCAGGAATGATTGCTGCTCCCTCTGAGGCTTGGGGAAAGCTGCAGTTGTGGAAATGTGCATCTTTTGGTGAAGGTTTTTTGTTGTCATGAAGCACCACTTGCAAGTCCTTTGGTGTGTTTAATTTAATTGCAGCCTTGAAGCTCCTGATCAAGCAGTTATGATTGTGCAGTTCCTCTTGAAAATCTTGGACAATGACTGGTTCAAGCTGAGCATGTTGCATGTGGTTCTGAAGCTCATTATCAGTCATAAAAATAGATTTGGGCAAACTTTGGAAGACTTCCACCGGTGCTTGGCAAGAGCGATCCAATCTTTTGGCAGAGCTTCCCCTGCACCTTGAATGTGGGGTTAAATCCAGAATATGTGATCTCTTTGCAGCCGATAGAGGCCAGGGATAGGTTATTGTTGTATTCCCTGAGGTTTTGGAGGAAACTCTTTCCTGCTTGTACAATGTCAGAATATCGGTTTATTCTTGGTGGAGGTGCAGGTAAGGATTCCAGAACAACTTTACCTTGACTACATCACATTGATTTTGGCTCTTTCTCCCATCTGTATGCTGTGCAATGCATGGAAATATTATTTTTGAATTTTCCTGCATCATGCTGACCGTCACACATTGTAGACATAACTTTGCTTCTGTGGCAGTGGAGAGCAATCTTGGCTCGCTTTTGTCTGTGCTGTTGTGCCATATTAGCCAAACATGAGCTCTTTCTTGAGGGCTGTTCAGCAGCTTCTTGTCTGGTCACTTGATTCTGCTGCTCGTCGCTTGAGTACTTGTTGTGACATTACCCCAAAGCATTCTCTCCTCAAGTCACTTGATTCTACTGTCAAATGTTGTTGGTTTTTAGACATTTGTTGAAGTCTCCTTGCCCTTTGTTTAATGGATTCTTTTGCGAGCCTTTCTTTCGTGGGTTTTTTTTTTTCTGCTTTCTCGGCCTTTTATTCTTCCTCATTTTGAAACCTTGTCCTTCCCATTGATGAAGACAGGAAAGTTATTGTGGGTGGAAGTTAGGGGGGAGGGGTTATTTTAAATATGAATTAAAAGGAACTCAGCACAAATTATTTGATTTTTAGTTATCGATTGGAGCTGAAAGGGAAGGTCAGCATAAATTTATCAAAACCTGGAATGGAAATTCAAACTGCCAGCCTCACAGAGCATATGTGCCCCAAAAACACCACTTCCCTTGGACTTCCAGCCAGGTTTTTATGCCGTATATTTTCTTTTGCCCATATCTCAATCTCCATCAATCCATCCAGACAATACTCTGTCCAGAGCATTGGTGCTGCCGACGTAGTCTCCTTCGCTATTGGGCACAACCCTGGACAGGTCACCACTCCAACACAGGATACCAGCAAGCAGGCATTCATTTTGCCAACCTCAGAAGGATGACAGGCAGAGTCAACCCCACCTGGAATTAATTCAAAAGTGAGTGAAACTCACTGGAAAAGTGAGTTCTGAACTCAGGATCCGAGGATTCCAAGTCCACCACCCTCACCATTAAGCCAACACCAGGGATATATCTCTATCTCGATCGAGATTAATCAAGTCAAAGTAACAAAAAAAAATTGCACTGACGAATACAGTGGTCACAAATGTGTTTCTTAGGTTAGCTTTATAAATATACAGTATATATACAAACAACATGATGGCGTTTAAAGAATTTTTGAAGAAAAAGAAGACATTTTGGTCACAAATGTACGTATATAACCATCTACGTTTGCTCCATTGTAATAAGATTGTAATTTGATGAGTGATAGTTGCCCTGCATCAGTCAAATTGGTAGATTATTATTGTCGAGTACAATAATAACGAGAACAGCATTCGGTGGAGTGCATACATCTGCCAGGATGAACATTTTACATTTTGTATCCCACTGATATCGGCTGGATCTCCATCCAGACCTGAACCAAAATATTATCTGCTTGCTCTTGTCACCGATCCAAATCATTCACCAAATTTTGTCACAATTCGTCCACAAACTTTTGAGATGTTGAGCTATATATTGTCTTTGGCCTCATCTCTCAATGGTGAAGAATCACTTAAACAATTAAAAAAATTCGAAAATTTTCGTATCGAGATCCGAATCTTCACAAAAATCGTACGGACTTGTCACACACCCAAACCATCCACCAAGTTTCATCCGAATCCGTCCACAACATTTTTGAGATATCCTGCACACAAACAAACAGACAAACAAACAAACAAGAAAAAGACATTGTGCAGAACAGGATACTTGCAAAATCCACCCCCCTCTCCAAGGGTTGCCATGGATACATCAAATTGTCCATTTTATTAAGATTAAAATTGACAATCTTGATCAAAGCCCAGGTCAATCGGATGGAAATTGATTATTTTTCAGATTGAAATTGATGATTTTATGAGCTTGACCTTGAGTTGACCTTTGACCTTTTGACCTCAAAATAGTTGCTTTCCCAATTTAGTGATGGGCTATGCAAATCCTGTTCAATCTGCAGGTTAATAGGATATAAATTGATTATTTTTCAGTTGAAAATTGATGATTTTAGAAGTTTCACCTTGAGTTGACCTTTTATTCTCAAAAATGGTTGGATTCCAAATTCAGTGATGCTCTGTGCAATTGCTGTTTAATTTTCAAGTCAATTGGATGAAAATTGACAATTTTTCAGATAAAAATTGATGATTTTAGAAATTTGACCTTTGACCTTTTGACCTCAAAATCAATAGGCTTCTCAGATGAGACTACCTCTGCAACTTGGTAAAGCTCCATGACGATCGGTTTAGAATTGTGATCTGTAGGTGACAAACAGACAGACAGAATAACAAAATCGACTGACCAATATACTTGAAAAATCTTTGATTTTGCAAGTAACAAACAGACAGGGGTGAAAACATAACCTCCTTCACCCTCGGTGGCGGAGATAAATATCATGCTGTTCAGTTTTATTTCACTTTTGGCCCAATCTCTCAATGGTGAAGAATCACTTAAAAATATTTTAGTCTGATCTGGATCCGGATCTTCACCAAAATCTAAACAATTCGGCCTCGTCACACACAGAACCTGTCCACAAAATTTCATCTGGATCCTTCCACAACTTTTTGAGATATCATGCACACAAACAAACAAGAAGACGTGGAAATTTTTTTGAAATTTTGCAAATATCATGCTCTGCACAATACTTGCAAAATCCATAAAACAAATTTGACCTCAAAAATAATTGGTGGTTGAATTCCATGACAAAATGTGCAACTCCTCTTCAAATTCCGTGTGAATCGGATGAAAATTGACAATTTTAGAAATTCGCCCTATGTTCTTTTAGATGAAGTTGACCTCCAAATTAATTTGTTGGTTGAATTCAGTGACCTGAAATATAAATGCTTTTCAAATTTCAAGTGAATCGGATGAAAATTTAGGTTTTTAGAAACACCACCTTCGTTGTTGACATTGGGCCTATGCTGACCTTTTAGTCCATGTTGACCTCAAAATTAATTGGTTGGTTGAATTCAGTAACCTGAAATATAAATCCTCTTCAAATTTCAAGTCAATCGGATGAAAAGTGAAGATTTTAGAAATCCCACCTAAGTTGCTGACCTTTGCCCTATCTTGACCTTTTGACGTTTTGACCTCAAAAACAATAGACTTCTTCCATATGACAAACTCTACCATGTGGTGAAGTTTCGTGAAGATTGGTTTAAAATTGTGACCTGTAGGCGACAGACAGACAGACAGACAGACAGACAAACAGACAGAAAAACAAAATCGACGAACCAATATACTTGAAAAATGTTAGATTTTGCAAGTAACAAACACACAGAAAGGGGTGAAAACATGGCGGAGGAGAAAATCATGTACAATAAATATTTATGTTAAGCATACAAGGAGAGCCAAGAGTTGATACTAATATCGTTAATGCTTTTGACTGATAGCTGAACTGTAGACTTACAAAGAGGCTATTCCTTCCACATATTCTGCACTGCACCCCATTGCATTGTTACAGCACAACTGATCGCATCAAGTGAAGTGCCAGTAATGGTGAGTGCAATTACATCCATTTGTAGTTAAAAATGGTACAATGCTACATTTTGCTATTTTCAACAAGCACTTTCATGTGGAAGTTCCTGGACATTCTAACAGCAGTAAATCGACAGTGCATGCTTCTGTTGTGCATTAGACAGTGCATTGAGCAAACTCTGCCATGACTACATGACCTGAACATTGAAATATGGCAAAAAAAAAAAAAAACAGTTCTTCCCAACAATAATGTTTATAGCAAATTGCACAGCTGTATGTATGTTAGAAGATATAAAACCAACATGGCTTCAAGGAAAAAAAGCTGTGATCCATCCATGCAGTGATTGAAGCCCAAGCCCTTGCTGTGCAGAAGTTAATATTTCCCATCAGGAATCAAATTGGGCTTCATTGTGAGTAGATGCAATGTATGTTCCCCAGCAGTGCATTAATATATGGTCCTGTCCTTTGCTCGAGTGAGAAGATGTGGCCAACATCCTGTCATAAAGTGAAGAGTGCAATCCATGTTCTCTGGTAAACCAAAGATCCATGATGCATATCATGCGGTAGAGCAAGAAGACGTGGTCAATGTCCTCCAATAGATTGAGACACGATCTCTGTTATCCATTCATGAAACAGGTGTGATCTACATCTTCTGGAAGAACAAGGATACACAATCTTGGAAAATGTTTAAAAAAAATTATTCCATTCGTTGTTTTCAATGTGGAACAAAGCCTTCGATTATACTCGTAATCAGAAAACAACTTGAAGCACCACATGATCAATGGACCGATGACACAATGGCATCTGTTTCTGATATATGAGTAATTAAGAATATTTTGTTCCATTCTCTGGTATATTCCACTTAATTTCAAATAATCCAATAAGATATAAGTGATGTTATATCAATTTTCAACTTCTTAGAATGGCTTCACATCAATTTATTATTTGCTCAGAGAACAAAATGAACGAACGTCTACATGAGTAGGGTTTATAAGTTAAGCAGCCCATAAGACACAAGTACTCACTTCGATCCCAGAGCCATGCCCCAGGTGATCAAACGTCCTTCCTGCTTCCTGCGATGCCTTATGATAATTCGTTAACATGATACTGAATCAGTCAAATGAGTCCACTATTTCTGGATGAAAGAGGAGCAAACTCAATAGTGATAAATATATTTTTTTTACTCATTGTCACATGAGAAATATGCAAGCATCACGATTGAATAAATATCACACGCAATGCTGAATGTGAAAGATGTAAGATTAGATCATTCAAAAATGCAATGGCAATGAAATAATATCTTTATGATGTTTCTCATAATCGAGATATTGCAAATCGGTTGTGGTGGATATTACTTTTCACACCTTTGTGCTCTTGCACAGGATATGCTCGGACTTGTACGTCTGCATTTTGAATCCAGTACATGACGAGAATTCTGCCTCGGCCATCATCTCTAAATCTTAATACGGGGGAAACTTTCCCAGCGGGCGTGGGCTCTCCGGTGTGATGAACAGACTACAATAACATAACCCGCAGCCAGGAAGTCTCGCATAAGCTCGAGGGACAATCAAGACATTATTTTCCCATTAGTGCCCTTGTTCTGTACTCAGTATTATAACAAATAGGTCATCGAGGTCCCAAGGTTATCCTTGAACTTTTCTTCCATTCCTTGACCTGTCATTTTGTTATCCATTGATAAAATTTCTCATGAAAAAGCAATTTTTGTCATGCCTGAATTTGGAAGAAGAAAACATCAATATTCAATGAGCACATAAGATGTAAAACGATGATTAATTGTTTTGTCATTTTGTGTTTTCATCACCTCTGTGGTGATTCTGAAGAATGAGTTTTGTTTGCCTACTGCCCTGCGGATTCATAAACTCCATATATATTCATTAAAAAAGGCTCTTCTGGCTAAACATTTGCATAGGCTTCGCCTATTAGGCATGAGCTTATCAGAACCACAGCCCCCCACTTCTCAGAAGGTTGTACTGCAGCAAATACCAGCAAGATAATTCAATTCTCAATTTTATAGAGCAGTCTACCTCAGAGAGGGTACGTCCATGGACGCATGGTTGGGGCTTGTTGGCCCTCATCCTTATGAAGAATGCCTTTTTTATGTAAAAAATAAAATAAAATAAAAAAAGGTAAAAACGATCAAACATTTAAACAGAACTCAGGAAATGTACTTTAACCCCATGGCGGCATTCACATGCACCTCAGCCTGAAGTACATGGTCAATCAAACACACAAATCATAACCCAAAAGAGTCAGAATGTGTGGTCATACAGTCGGACCACTCCTCAATAATAGGAGTTGGTCCGCATGATGGGCGAAGAGCAGATGCTCCTCCCTGGAGTGAACTGGTTGAACCCGACAAGACATTAAGTCGAGATCAGACCCCATTGATGTAGTGGTACCAGGAAGAAAGTACATTGAGCTGTTGCTGCATGCATCCTGACAAACAGGAAATCCGGACAGAGTTCAGACATGATCCCCATCGGGGTCATGTAGAATTACGTGGAAACTGAGAAGAACAAGAGGAACCCAACGAACCTTAGAGCTGTGGAATGTCCTTCAGGATACTTGGCACAATATCCAGCAAATATTTAAGGCAAGTGAAAATACTTAAGGCAACATCAAACAAATGTGAGCCTTCAGCATATACAGGAAGCATGGGTGAAAGAGTGATGCCACTCCAGAAGGCAAAGGCCGGACATACAAATTATTGACAATGCTATAAAACTATAAAGTGTAAAAGGACACTGTTCTTGTTATTTCCTTAAGGAGTTTGTTTCACACGCATTTAAACAAAATGCTTTCTTTCACAAAAGTGAAGCTACCTACAGTGATGTTGCCCTGACGAGCCCTAATGAAGGCAAAGCTGGTCGCCAGCTCCGCTTTTCATCTGCTTGATGGTGACAGCATTCAAAATTGACATATTTGTACTGTGAGAGGTCCTTCTGGGGCTGCAGTCAGCACATCATCATGATGGTGTCATCACGTCATACTTCCAAGTTGGAGAACCTAATTTATGATGTCATACATATCTACAAAAGTGTGTGTGTGTGTGTGTGTGTGTGTGTGTGTGTGTGTGTGTGTGTGTGTGTGTGTGTGTGTGTGTGTGTGTGTGTGTGTGTGTCAGTGTGTGTGTGAACTCCATAACTCCAAAACCATGAAACCGAGCAGCCTGAAACTATGCATGCATGCGAAGGCAACTCCAAGGAAGTGCATGAGTGATAATTGGGTGTTTGCATTAATTAAAACACCCCTTTTGGAGATAATTAATGGCCTTATTTAATTATATCCTTCAACAGGTGCTCCTCACTCACCGCTCTCTGTGGGGTCTTTAGGCACATCCTCAGTTACCTGGCTGGAGTCTTAACTTGCCATTTTGTTCAGCCTGCTCAACAATGCCTTGACTTGGAACAGGCCGCAATGATTTCTTAACGATAGTTTTTTTTTCTTCTCTTTCCTCAATCATATTATCGAATGCCTGTTCATCAAATCTACGAATCGCTGGACACATTGCAATAATTATAACGCCCGTAGATACCAGTGTTTATTGTTTTATTTCATTTCCGCACATGACATAACCTCGACAAACTCTTAAACTAAGCCGAATTACATCATTTAAGCTCCATATTTGAACTTCGCAGCAGTTAAAGACTCTGAAAGAAGTGTTCATTTGTCTAATTCGGACATGGTTTGGACATTCAGACAGAGCTTTCACTTGCCAACCATTTAATTGGATTGCTTGCTCGAGTGCTTAAGCCGTTTGCCGAGCGGCTCACAGTGGACGGTGGTACAGTTCCTGTCCCAATTGGGATACACAGTCAGCAGTTGCTACAAGGTAGAGGTACATATATGGATGAGTATATTTGAATCTGAAATTTAGGTACTGCATGCTTGGTTACGCGGGTGCCGTGGTTGCAAAGTTTCATCCCTAATCTTGGAGGTTTTAATTTTTAACCTCAGCAGTGTATGAGCGATCACATTTTCCTTTGTCCTCGTGACTGTTTCAAAAGCAATTGGTTATTTTATATGACTCTGTGTGCTTTCTATTTGTGAGTTTCAAAGCAAAATACATTTGATAACACATGATTTCTGAGCCGTTCACCATATTGACATGTTTTCTCAATTACAGAGCCAAATTTTTTTCCACCTGTCACATGATGATTGTGTGTGTGTGTGTGTGTGTGTGTGTGTGTGTGTGTGTGTGTGTGTGTGTGTGTGTGTGTGTGTGTGTGTGTGTGTGTGTGTGTGTGTGTGTGTGTGTGTGTGTGTGTGTATGTGTGTGCTGTTCATAAAGTATAACATATTCTCTGCTAACTTCCCCACCACCACTTCCTCCACTACCCCCACACCTCTCTCTCTCTTTCTGTCTCTGAACATATCTGGACAGTAGTTATGTCTGGATGGTGGTTATCTCCATACATATCCAGATGGTATTTATCTCCACATGTATCCGAACAGTGGGTATCTCTGCACATATCCAGACAGTGGTTAGACTGCACGGTAGTTATCTCCATATGTGTCTGGATGGTGGTTATTGTTGGCCAGTGGTTATCTCCGGACATGTCCAGACGGTGGTCTTGTCCAGACGTACACTCCTCTCACGCTGCCTTTCCTTGCCCACCTCTCACATTGCCTTCCCTTCCCCCACCCTCCTCTCTCCCCCAATCCTCCTCGCTCCTCCACCTCTTTTTCTTCCCCCCTCCTTAGTATACCCATTGTCCGAATGGTGGTTATCTCCGGACATGTCCGGATGGTGATTATGTCCGGACGGACCCTCCCCTCACACTGCCTTCCCTTTCCGCCCCCCTCCTTCCCTCCTTCCTTGCTTCCCACCCCACCTCAATCTCCCTCCCTCCCTTCCTTCTTACTCCCACCACCTTAATATTCCCATCAGCAAAGCGATGGGTTTTACATGCTAGTATGTATATATATATATATATATATATATATATATATATATATATATATATATATATATATATATATATATATATATATATATATATATATATATATATATATAATATTTAATATTATTATTATTATTATTATTTTAACATGTCTTGTTTGTGCTTCAACGTTGAACCATCCATCCATCCATCCATCCATTGGGACCATACTCTGTGCAGAGCGTTGGTGCTGCCTAAGCTGTCTTCTTCGCTATTGGACACAATCCTGGGCGGGTCGCCACTCCGACAGTATCCCAGCATGCAGGCACTCGTTTTGCCGACCTCGGAAGGATGACAGGCAGAGTCAACCCCACCTGGTATAAATTCAACAGCCAAGGGGAATTTGAGCTCAGGATCCTCGGATCCCAAGCCCACCACCCTAAACATTAAGCCAACACCAGGCATAGTTTGAACCATAACCTTCGTAATTTTGCATATGATACATCAATGGATTAAGCCCAGTTTGTGTCGATACCCACCCATCCCTTCTCACTTCCCACCTGATCTTTTTCATTCCCACTCACATGCAGCACATTGTTTTTATCTTTAAATTGATGAGATGATGGTCACCAGTCATGAATGGCCATCAGCCTCTCCACCCATAATCTTAATGGGTGGATTAATCCGGGATGAATAATTCATTGGCAGTTGCATACGCGATTTGCTTTGGGGATTGCAATGACTGCCAAAATATTTCGAAAATTAATCGCAATATATAAAGGTTGGAGAACCGTCTTTATGTATGCATAGGGTGTTTGTATGCACACCCAGGAGAGCAGACATTTCTGTCATTAAATCTTTCGTCAGAGCCAAAAATATTCTCCTTGTTTCCCAGAGCCGTGAGCATACCTCTGTTAACATCCTGTTGATTCCATCCATTGTTCTACCTGTCACCAGATTAACACAGGATGGATTCACAAACAACACTAATTTCCTTATTCTAATTGAAGGTTATGTTTATTTTTAAGGTGAGATAAAGTTTTTCAAAACTATACTGAAGCAATTTTTGCTGCATTCTTTATTCCCCCTTCATCCCACCTCCCACCCACCCCTCCTTTCTGTCCTCAGTACACCCCATCACTTACTTCAATGGTTTCAAAACATAAGCACAATACACTGCTATGAGGTTATCCATGTCTCTTTCCAGGATAATACATAAACATGCTCTGTAGGTATGCGTTGCACGTAATATTTTCTAAGATTATGATGTTATCGTCGATCCGACTACCTTGTTATGTCAGGGTGAAGATACAGTGCAGGTAGAATTCCTTCTTTCTGCATCTCACTTTCCTTGTGTTGCATGTATCTTGAAGAGAGACTTGTACTTCAAGAATGAAATCTATAAGTTTTCAGGTTTCTCTGTTATTGACATTAAAAGCACTACTCATGAATATTAACTGTGCATTGCTTTCCCGCATTATCTTTGCTTTGGTAGCAATCGATTGGCATGAAACATTTTCACTTAATTAAAAAATATCATACCTCATATCAATTCATGATCCTTAAAATAATTTGTAATTTCAGAAAATCTCTGCCAACTCTCCACTAAGAGCCATTCGTTCATGTACAAACGAGAAGGACACTTGGTGGAGCGCATACCTCCACCATGCAATGCCTGATCCACGAGAACATATCGGGCCCAATACGTTTTTGAAATGTCATGCTATATAATCGGTTTTGGCTCAATCCTTTAATGGTGAAGAATCACTTTCTATGTTAAAAAAACAAATTCTCATATCTGGATTCAGATCTTCACCAAAATTGAATCAAGTCTTCCTTATCACACACCCATCCTGTACATCAATCCATCAATAACTTTTTGATATATTGTGTTATATATCGGTTTAGCCCTATCTTTCATTGGTGAAAAATCACTTGAAGAATTATCCGATCCAGATCCGGATTTTGATCTTCACCAAAATATAATCGGTTCGTCCTTGTCACACTCCTAACCTGCCCATCAAATTTCATCTGAATCCATCCACAACTTTTTGAGATATCCTGCAACCAAACAGACAAGCCGGTAGGCGGTGATGGGTCGCCGAGCATGGAAACTATAAGATATAGAGCAAAATGGATGTCATATAGCGGATAGGGAATCACCTTAAGATTATGCATATCAAATCTCATCCAGTTACATCTGCTGATAACTACTCGGTATCCATTTGAATGAAAAGTACCGAAAATGCGGTTTGAAATCGGAAATCCCCAAAGTTCGAGGGGGTGCTGTGGGTGAACAAAGATCTAAATCGAAAATCCGGCTCGATCATTTGTGCACAATGTATTCCAGATGATTAGTGTGAATTTTCATGACCATCCGACTATAACCCAAGGAGGAGCAGCATTTGGCACGAAGGCACCTCCAGCTCTCGCATATTATCGATGTTTGCACTAATTGACCTTTGACCCCTGACCAAAGCGAAATCGGTCAATATGTCCTGAGGCAAAGTTGTAGTACTCATTGAGTACCATGAACCTGCAAAGTTTCATTCGTATCGATGCACTCACCTGGTCGCTAGGGGGCCTTCAATTTTCGCCAATTTTCGCGCATACCCGAATTGTCGTGGGCGCTGTGGGTAAAGTATTCCATATATCACAAAAAACGGAATATATTTGATAGAGCATCACCTGTAGATCTTTCGTGCCAAATTTCATAACCCTACGTGGGATAATGGCTTTCGGAATTGATTTCGCGAGAAATGTACCGATTTTGAAGGTTTTTCGGTTGTTGCTAGGGAACCAAAGCGTCCCTAGCAACCATCACAATTTCCAAAGCACAAGGTCATAAGATGTACCTTCCACCCGAGTTTGGTCAAAATCCGCCCACGTTTACTACCAATTATGCTGATGACAAACGAACAAGCATCCAAACAAACAGACAGAATTACTGACAACAAGGGTCACCTATTTCGGTGACCCAACAGATTAGGGGTGAAAACATTAACCTCCTTCCACCTTCGGTAGTGGAGGCAACAATATTTGAGAAACTTCATAGGAATCTTAATTCCATTCCCAATTGTTTTGTTGGTTGATGTCCTTGTGAAAAGAAATGTTGACGCATACCTCCAGTAATTCCTCGATTATAAAAAAGACTTCCTGTTGAAGTATAAATGCAACCGTTGTCATGTATTCATTGCATCCAAATCATGATTTTTTTAAAAACGTCGATGACCATTTCCTTATGACTCCCACAGTTTGATGCCGGAGATGTATTCGTTCACCAGGCCATTCACACAATCGAGTACTGCCTGGGCTGCATCTCAAACACAGCCTCGTACCTTCGATTGTGGGCCCTCAGCCTGGCACATGCTCGTAAGTCATACTTCAATTTCTCAACTTGTTCTCATAGGGTATGTCAAACCCTTCTGTCTTTTATCTGTCATCAGCATTTGCTTTTATGTTCTCAACTTGTTTCATTCCACCGATGAATAGTGTACTCGGTTGTCACTCCCCATGTCACTTGAAATAGTTCAGTACACTGTTTGCTTTTAATTGTCTGACAAGTTGGTACCAAGGCAGCACACTTACCCTGAGCTCTGAGTTCTGTGTTTAATTCTTGACCTGACTATAAACTGTTGGATTGATGCTTTGCTTGCTTGGCATTACACCACATGTTGTGCTGTATGGTCACATGTGATTATGGAAGCAAAAGGTCCCATGGTGTCTTTCCCGAAGAGCAGGCCAGTGATTGCCGGCATCCTGAAGGCATCCCAAATTCCTGGCCAAATTGGCTCCAGTTGAACATGAAGGCTCGACCATCCAGAGTTCATGAAACATCAAAACTTAACCCCATCCCACCCCACAAGAAGATGAGAACAACTGGGTCCGTGAAAGAGGTAATTGTACAGTGGACTGTCAGCTTTCGATGTGACTGACATAATATAGTCATGCCTGCAATGAATTACTCCATCTTGACTTCTTGAAGTGCATAGATAAACACCTCGTAATGGCTTAGCCCCATTGCTGCTGTGTAGTCAACAGATATCAGCGATTGCTCTCACAGATATTGGACAGCTGCTCCAGCTTAAAAACAAACGAATTCAAATGGATTTTCAAGCTCACATCTCAAAAGGCCGAACTTTATTCTCTGCAGTAATGGATGATGTCGATCACTTTCAATCTCGCAACTCCAACTGTACCATATTGCTGTATTCTACGTTGAAATGAATTATTGAGTTATCTTGAATGAACACAATCACCTGCCCTCATAGAATAGCAACCAAATACAACAACGCTTCCCTCCTGACCCTTTCCGTGACAATGAAAACCATAAACCGCCTGCATCTCAGCAATATATGTAACGAGCCTGTTTTAAGCTTCTTACATAACCATGAAGCTCACCCGGAAATTGCTTTATTAAAAACTGCTTTTTGTTCAAGCATCACTCTCGCATAATTATGCACACAAAATTCTTGCATTAATTTTCCATTACTGCCTTTTCATGCGTGTCTGCCACATTCGCGAGCCAACATGCCAGTGTCACGTCATCATTTGAATGAGAAGCAGGTGCCAGCGTCCAACTTGGTTTCATGCATTGGAAATTTTGAAAGAAAAAAAAAACAAAAGAAGAGGTAATTTTCACCAAAATCACTGCGAAATTAAAAGCTTGGGTGCGGCGGTTCCATGCCATAATCTTTAAAAACCAAGCACGTGGGACCCGTCACGAGCAGGCTTACAATCTAACCAGGATTCTTTGGGTCACAGCAAAATTCCACCCAATTTTTTAATCACACCAGGAGCTTGAACAGCAATATTTCATGAGAAATGTTTTGTGATGATGGAACAGGGGATGTTTGAGCAGGCTGTGTTTTATTAACGCACTTGCTCTGAGGGTGGGTATCGGTCCTTGCGCATTATACAGCACAGGTATGATAAACGAGTTTTAAGTGGCATTTCTCCCACACAAGCTTTCTGCTATCGAGAAACCCATTGCTTTTTCTCTTGTCAATTTACCGTGACCAGCCAACTATACCGAAACAATGTTTTGGAATTCTTGCTGCAGGATTATTTTGGGGGGAAAAAAATGAAATTTTAAAAATCTCGAAAAAAAATTTCCATGCCGGCACAGCCAAGAGGTTTCCGACCCCATTCGCCTGCCCGAAGCAGAAATTTTCAACAGCTGGACATTTTGGTTGTCCACTTCGAGTGATGAATAACCTCTCGGTGCATTCCACGGATCCGTCATATCAGCCAGCATCAAGCGCCGCAAGGAAAGGACGTGTTCCAACTCAACCTTTTGCTCATGGAAACTATTTCATGGGTGGTAATCTCCCAATGATCTGAATCTTGGTTCTATTTTTGGTTCTTTGAACTTCTCCCAAAGAGCCTCTTCCAAAACAGAAATGGAGCCAATATTAAGATTTCCATCGTTGAATTTCCCCTCCTGGCTCTGGAATCTGCACTGAGCAACAATAATGCTTGTCATTTTCCTTAATCTATTGATAACAATCCCTGAACCATTTTCTATTACTAAAAGGAGAAGCGCCCATCCGTCCGTGTGTGTGTGTGTGTCCGTCACGCTTCACCTTTAAGGGTTCCTGCTGTCATAAAATCAAAAAATGGATCATTGGAAATCGAATAATCGATTTACTTCGAACAAAAACTTGTGTCGGTTTAATCATAAAGATGTCTGTTTTAAAGACCTGTCTCTCCGGGATTGAAGAAGAAGAAATGGGAAAGGGAGCTCAATCCAGCGGTTCCAGCAGTAACATTTATTATCCTATGACAGCAAGAACCCTTTGGAAAGACACAGAAGAGCACACAAAGTTACAGATGCAGTTATATTTCTCAAAGCAATAGAAAAATGTATTGAAATGCAAGGAAGGAGTGTACAAAGTACAAACAACAACAATCATAGCCACCATGACAGTAGCGCCAACAATGGCTACACGTTATAAAAGATCCTTTTTCCACATGTTTCACCTCATGTTACATCCTCATTGACATTCACAGACAGACATGCAATATGTTTCTGAAGTACATTTGCTGTCTTTTGATTAAACCCGTCAGTGAAGCGACTTTATGACGTGGCTTACGTTATTGAAACAACAATAGCTGAGTTGATACATTTTCATGTACTTTATGAAAAAAGAAGCAATTAGGCTTGACTGTACACAAAGGATTTTATCAATTAACAAGTAAAAAAGACATAAAATGTCATGATTCCCGTTATTTTAGTAATTTTGCTGGACGTAGTAAAAGAGCGAGCCCATATTGATGTACAACTAACATGGCCACCAGTCTACCAGTCGGCCATCTTTGATGAGTTCACAAAACAAAGTGAGACACAAGCATATACCTTCATGTACTGTGATTGTGCCACATTTGAACAAAATCAGAATCTGGATGTCTGAGAAATTGTTGGGGACACATTTAAGTAACAAAATGGTCGCCAGTCGGCCATCGTGGATCTGATGTCGAAAAGAATGATGTGCATATGTAAGCCATCAATCATTATCTGTGTACCAAGTTTGAACAACATCAGAAAATCCGTGTCCAATAAATGATCCATGTGTTCAGCATCAGCTTTTTTTTTACAAGTAAAATGGCCGCCAGTCGGCCATCTTGCATCTGATCTCAAAATAGAATGATACGCTTATGTTATCAATCATTCTTTATCAGTCTGTCAAGTTTGAACAACATCGGTAAATGCATGTCTGACAAATGGTGGAGGACGTGTTCGATACCGGGTTGTTGTTTTTTTCAACTTAAATGGCCACCAGTCTACCAGCCGGCCATCCTTGATCAGATCGCAAAATGAAGTGAGGTGCACGTGTGCATTATGCCATGTGCTTGTGCTAAGTTTGGACAAAATCGGACTATGCATTCTGAGAAATGGCAACATATTTAAACAACAAAATGGCCACCATTCGCCCATCTTGGATCTGATCTCGGAAAAAAAAAATGACGACCATATGTAACCCATCATTCGTTATCTGTGTTCCATGTTTGAACAAGATAGGTAGATGCATGTCTGAGAAATGGTTGAGGATGTGTTCAACACTGTGGGGTTTTTTTTACAACTACAATGGCTGCCATTCGAAACAAAATGATGTGCGTATGTTTTCCAAATCGTATGTTGTCTTTTTGCCAAGTACGAATAGAATCGGTCCAAACATGTCCGAGATATGGTTGTGGATGCACGCGCACACACACGCGCACGCACGCACTAACACGAAAATCAAGTCCAAATCCATAAACCCCCTTCTTGGACTTGGTCCAACGGGGGTTAATAATGGATAAATATTACATTATATTTTAAGGTTTCACTCTTTCATATAAGCTTAAAGAAGAATCTTACCATAAGAAGCACAATGTGTTTGTGTATTTGTTTGTAATATGGAATAGGCAAAGCCGAGAAGCGAACGTGGAATTCTTCTTACTTTCGCTTCTTAAATATATATCAAATTAAACAGTCTTTTTGCTATGAAAAAATAAATATTACCTCAACATTACCTTCACAACGACAACTACACCGCCTAGAACAGGATCTCATCTGAAAAAAATATATTACCTCAACATTACCTTCACAACAACAACTACACCGCCGAGAACAGGATCTCATCTGAAAAAAAAAATCCTCAACATTACCTTCACAACGACAACTATACCGCCTAGAACAGGATCTCATCTGAAAAAATAAATATTACCTCAACATTACCTTCACAACAACAACTACACCGCCTAGAACAGGATCTCATCTGCAAAAATAAATATAACCTCAACATTACCTTCACAACAACTACTACACCGCCTAGAACAGGATCTCATCTGAAAAAAACACATTACCTCAACATTACCTTCACAACAACAACTACACCGCCAAGAACAGGATCTCATCTGAAAAAAAAATCCTCAACATTACCTTCACAACGACAACTACACCGCCTAGAACAGGATCTCATCTGAAAAAATAAATATTACCTCAACATTACCTTCACAACAACAACTACACCGCCGAGAACAGGATCTCATCTGCAAAAATAAATATTACCTCAACATTACCTTCACAACGACAACTACACCGCCTAGAACAGGATCTCATCTGCAAAAATAAATATTACCTCAACATTACCTTCACAACGACAACTACACCGCCTAGAACAGGATCTCATCTGCAAAAATAAATATTACCTCAACATTACCTTCACAACGACAACTACACCGCCTAGAACAGGATCTCATCTGCAAAAATAAATATAACCTCAACATTACCTTCACAACAACAACTACACCGCCTCGAACAGGATCTCATCTGCAAAAATAAATATTACCTCAACATTACCTTCACAACAACTACTACACCGCCTAGAACAGAATCTCATCTGAAAAAAATATATTACCTCAACATTACCTTCACAACAACAACGACACCGCCGAGAACAGGATCTCATCTGAAAAAAAAATCCTCAACATTACCTTCACAACGACAACTACACCGCCTAGAACAGGATCTCATCTGCAAAAATAAATATTACCTCAACATTACCTTCACAACAACAACTACACCGCCGAGAACAGGATCTCATCTGCAAAATTAAATATTACCTCAACATTACCTTCACAACGACAACTACACCGCCGAGAACAGGATCTCATCTGCAAAAATTAATATTTCCTCAACATTTCCTTCACAACAACAACTACACCGCCTCGAACAGGATCTCATCTGCAAAAATAAATATTACCTCAACATTACCTTCACAACAACAACTACATTGCCTCGAACAGGATCTCATCTGCAAAAATAAATATTACCTCAACATTACCTTCACAATGACAACTACACCGCCTAGAACAGGATCTCATCTAAAAAAATAAATATTACCTCAACATTACCTTCACAACAACAACTACACCGCCTAGAACAGGATCTCATCTAAAAAAATAAATATTACCTCAACATTACCTTCACAACAACAACTACACCGCCTAGAACAGGATCTCATCTGAAAAAATAAATATTACCTCAACATTACCTTCACAACAACAACTACACCGCCTAGAACAGGATCTCATCTGCAAAAATAAATATAACCTCAACATTACCTTCACAACAACAACTACACCGCCTCGAACAGGATCTCATCTGCAAAAATAAATATTACCTCAACATTACCTTCACAACAACTACTACACCGCCTAGAACAGGATCTCATCTGAAAAAAATATATTACCTCGACATTACCTTCGCAACAACAACGACACCACCGAGAACAGGATCTCATCTGAAAAAAAAAATCCTCAACATTACCTTCACAACGACAACAACACCGCCTAGAACAGGATCTCATCTGCAAAAATAAATATTACCTCAACATTACCTTCACAACAACAACTACACCGCCGAGAACAGGATCTCATCTGCAAAATTAAATATTACCTCAACATTACCTTCACAACGACAACTACACCGCCGAGAACAGGATCTCATCTGCAAAAATAAATATTTCCTCAACATTTCCTTCACAACAACAACTACACCGCCTCGAACAGGATCTCATCTGCAAAAATAAATATTACCTCAATATTACCTTCACAACAACAACTACATTGCCTCGAACAGGATCTCATCTGCAAAAATAAATATTACCTCAACATTACCTTCACAATGACAACTACACCGCCTAGAACAGGATCTCATCTAAAAAAATAAATATTTCCTCAACATTTCCTTCACAACAACAACTACACCGCCTCGAACAGGATCTCATCTGCAAAAATAAATATTACCTCAATATTACCTTCACAACAACAACTACATTGCCTCGAACAGGATCTCATCTGCAAAAATAAATATTACCTCAACATTACCTTCACAATGACAACTACACCGCCTAGAACAGGATCTCATCTAAAAAAATAAATATTACCTCAACATTACCTTCACAACAACAACTACACCACCGAGAACAGGATCTCATCTGAAAAAATAAATATTACCTCGACATTACCTTCACAATGACAACTACACCGCCTAGAACAGGATCTCATCTAAAAAAATAAATATTACCTCAACATTACCTTCACAACAACAACTACACCGCCTAGAACAGGATCTCATCTAAAAAAATAAATATTACCTCAACATTACCTTCACAACAACAACTACACCGCCTAGAACAGGATCTCATCTAAAAAAATAAATATTACCTCAACATTACCTTCACAACAACAACTACACCGCCTAGAACAGGATCTCATCTAAAAAAATAAATACGAGATTGAATGTAGAATTCTTCTTATATTCGCTTCTGACTTTACCTAAAACTTGTTCACAACTGTATACGCAATTTCCGGTTACTTCGTCCTGGATTCGGGATCAGCGATCAAATAACGTAAATCACGATTAAAAATTATTTTTTGATGATGCGGGAGATATCTTTATTAAAATCAGTGGAGGAAATATACACCATGTCTGATATTATTTGGGTCTTTCATGTCTCCGACGATGCCTTTATCTCCCGGCATGCATCATTCCCCATGCCAAAAACCGGAAGCAAAAAAAAACCGGAAGCAAAAGGGTCATAGCCAACGACACGGATTCCAAATTGCCAGGGTATTGTGTTGTTGTTGTTGTTTCCTATTCTCTCATGTGCATGCGTTAAGTAATATTCACAAGATAGAAATAAAACCCAATCGTGTTTATACACCGCACAGCGTTTAAAAACAACCGGAAGCAAAAGGATCATAGCCAACCACACGGATTCACAATTGCCATGGTATTGTTTTGTTGTTGTTGTTTCCTATTCTCTCATGTGCATGCGTTAAGTAATATTCACAAGATAGAAATAAAACCCAATCGTGTTTATACACCACACAGCGTTTAAAAACAACCGGAAGCAAAAGGATCATAGCCAACCACACGGATTCACAATTGCCATGGTATTGTTTTGTTGTTGTTGTTGTTGTTTCCTATTCTCTCATGTGAATGCGTTAAGTAATATTCACAAGATAGAAATAAAACCCAATCGTGTTTCTACACCGCACAGCGTTTAAAAACAACCGGAAGCAAAAGGATCATAGCCAACGACACCACGGATTCGAAATCATCAGGGGGTATTGTGTTGTTGTTGTTGTTGTTTCCTATTCTCTCATGTGCATGCGTTAAGTATGAAGCTCACTGCGTTCGCTATGATATTTGCCCCATTCAAAATGACAATTTTTGAAGGGTTTTAAAGGCCAATCTTTTTACACCACTGTGTATTCACCACATTCTATTTTTTCACGATGAAAAAAAGACTCGAAAAACATTTTCAATTAAAGAGTAATTACATCTCTTTTTGGGGGGAATGTAGATGGCTACTTGCAACTAGGCCTCAATGGCGGTGTGCAGTTGCGTTTAATAAAACAAAACAACAAATACAAGGTGCAGGGAGGCGAAATTCACTGCACGTGATGTGTAACGCATGCAGAATCAAACAAGTGTTCGTTTACATATGTGCGGATGTCCAATAAATAAAGAAGATCGAAGCACACCTGACGCTAGGCCAAGGCTTCAGGCTTTGGCGTGCTCACGAGGCTGTACCCTCGAAATGAAAGGTCCCAGAAGATAAAGAAAATCGGGTAACATTTTTTCATGTAGTCTTTTAAAATAATGCTTTTTCTTGTGACAAAACATCATATCTTCCAGTCTGAATATTTTGAATAGAATAATTCCAACCCGTCATTTTTGATGGGCTTTTATACTAGTGGGATAATATTGAACTGTCTAATTCAAAATAATTATTACTATGTTGCCTATGCTATTACAACGTAGACTCAAAATGAAATATACTTTATCAGGTGTGTACTTTTATATGATTTACAAGACCATTAAGAGACGATGACGCATATACACACTATATTTGGGATTTTAACCTGGCTTCACCCACACCACCAAGCCATTGGTTCAGATGGCAATGCGAAACAGGCCAACCTGAAGGAGATTTTGCTTTGAGATTATTTCCCCCCTTACACCCCTCTGCCCCAAAATTCCTTGGGGTTCATCTACCCAAACAGTCCATTTTACCACTTTTCCCCTCGAGCATTCTGGCTGTTCGTACGCAGCTGATCGGTCATAGCAAACGGCCATAAAGGACGCATAGTCATGAGTGACCGGTGATTTTTTCCAAGCAATTATTCCATATGTAAAACAAAATACTGTTTCGATCGATTAAAGCTAAAAGTTTTTTTTTTCCAAAACAGGAAGATATTCCAAGAAGAACAGTTTTCTCAAATCGGCTCTTCATGCAGGGTGCAGCAGAACTTAATGGATTAAACTTTCTCAGCTAGAAAGAAGCCCAGCCTTCTGATTTCAAACTCAGCATATTCATTCCAGGACTTGCTTTGCGTGAAGAAAAGGATTTAGCAAAATGGAAGTCTCTTTGGCGAAACTATGATGAGAAGTATGGCCGAACTGAGCGAAAGATAATGCTGAGAAGCTTGCAGAATGGTGTAGAAGAATGTGGTATCGCACGTGGTGCACAATCCATTTGAGTGCCTGGATGCATGGCAGAGAGCCCGCTAAGGGCCCGACGTGCACCCGGTGAGCGGGGATGTGCAAGATTGATGCTCGGCTGTTACGGTTCAAAGCTGTTCTATATGCGCAGGAGACCGTCGTTCAGAAGAGTGAATTTTAGAAAAGGGGGAAAAAAAAAACTTCATGGTGGAACTCAAATGGCAAACCTTTAGAGATTGAGATGCATTTCATCTGTTGCATATTATCTACTGTCCATAGCTGTATGTGGAATAACTGCAGAAGTATGGTTGCTTTAGTGCAGAGTGCCAATTGGGACTGGGGTTATACAGCCATCAATGGAGTGTTGCATCGGGCATTTTCCTCGGTTTTATTTTTGATTTGATGTCCATGGAATGTGGGTGGTCTTACCCTGATTCAGGTGAATGAGTTAACGCAGCATTTTTTTTTTAACATCACTCGAGGAATAATCGCTTATCATAAAACAAACGTGAAGATGCCCGTCTCTTGCCATTTTGACCTGAATATAAATGTGCAGTACATTGTGTTTGTTTGAAAAATTGCTGATTTTACCATTTCCTGACTTCTCCAAAGATCATTTATGGACTAGTTTGAGTTATCTTGTGAGAGTTATAGTCTCAAAGTCCTTCTCTCATGATGTCGGGGAAATTCCATGGGCTGTGTTTATTGTATGTCGAAACGTCCTGTCTGACAGAAAGAAATACATGGTCAATTTCCATGGGCATTAGTCACTGGGAAAAATGCTGTTGTCCTTGGCAATGGATGCTTAGTCTTTCTCCAGTTCAAAGCAATTGCCTCTGATGTACATTTTGACTCATCATTTGTCAAAAGTTGGGATGTTTTCTCATTAATTTGTTGAAATGTTCATCACACGGCTGACTTCAATGTGCCACCACCCAACAGACAAACGGCATTCGAGCTCTGCTTTCAAAGGCAGGTCCTTTAACAGCCCAACGATTCATCAGTACCGAGGCCAGAGAGGCATATGACTATGTTCTCATATATACGGATATGGATACGGCATGCAGGAAATCGGACTCTGTGTTCACATAGACACGGATGCATATTCGAATATAAAGCGTATGACACGTGCGGAAAAAGGTTTTTCCTGCACAAATGAGCAAGATGGCACCAGCTATGTCAAGGATATGCAACGTTCTCTGTATCACTGACGTCCTCACGGCTCATGACATTAGCAATTCAGACCCAGACATTGTGTATTTTCTTAACATATTTGTGATCAGAGAGACCTGTGTCATACAGGTAAGGGTTTTCTCTCACCCTAGACACCAACTTCTCAACTCCTTCAGTCCTGATCAGAGAAGAATGGCACGGCATGGTTCTCGATACTCCACATGTTTATAGATTATGACCTCAATGGCTCCAATTCACTGTCCGGTGGTATTGTGGATACGATTTCAATTGCTCCATGGTGCGAGATACATATCCTGTTTCCACATGCCATATCCATATCCACGTCCTGACATACATCAACACAAACATTGAAAGCCATAGATCACAATATTTACCATATCCATATCCATGTACATATCAACACATGTAAAGCCAATCTGTGAACGCATTCCTTCGTTCTCTGTGATATGTGTGGTGCCACAACTCAACCTTCCACCACCCCTCACTTCCCTTTCACCTCCAATATGGCCATGAAAGACACATCTTCTGAGACTTCAAATGATTTTCGACACTCTTTGGCTGTTATGGAGCCACAATTTTTTATACCTATGTCTAGACATCTATGTGTTTTATGTATGTATGTATGTATGTATGTATGTATGTATATATATATATATATATATATATATATATATATATATATATATATATATATATATATATATATATATATCCATTGGGACCATACTCTGTGCAGAGCATTGGTGCTGCTTAAGCAGTCTCCTTGGCTATTGGGCACAATCCTGTACGGGCCGCCACTCCGACACACGATACCAGCATGCTGGCACTCATTTTCCCGACCTGGGAAGGATGACAGGCCGAGTTAACCCCACCTGGTATTAATTTAACAGTTGAGCGGGATTTGAACTCAGGATCCTAGGATCCAAAGCCAACACCAGGCATTTCGTGGAAGAGCTACGTACATTTTCTTTTCGTGGACTTAACCCAAAAGTAACTCAGGCAGTGGACAACTTTTATGCTCAAGAACAGGCAATGGGAATTGTTTTTACAACAAAAAGTAGTTAATTCATTTCATCCATCTTTTTTAGGGGTATCTGCCAACAGTAAATCATATAGCACTCATAAAGATACAGTTGTGCCAAAGAACACAGTGAGGAGAAATAAATATGGAATTGGAGTACAATGAAATGGTAACTTTACTCAAACCTATGTTTATTCCATATCCAGGCTCTGATTTATGTCAGGCCATACATTCTCATAAACATCACATCAAAGTTTCCCTCACAATACATCTTGTGAAAAAATGTCTTGCATGACTGAGCCATCCTTGATAAGCATCCACTGTGATGGACTGACAAGTGCCATTCATGGCATCTAGCAGTGTCATTTAGTCATGAGGAAAATGGTCATACACCTTCCATTGCCAAGCAGAGAAAAACTCTTTCATGAGGTTCAGGAACAGAGAATATGGTGGGATGAACACCGTTGAGAGATGTGGATGAGCTTCAAACCACTCCCTAACAAGAGAGTGGTTGAAGCAAACATTGTTTCACGTTACAACAAAGTTTGTCAATTGTAGCCCCGCCAGTCCTCTCTCCTCTTGGGTACAAGAGCCTTGTGTATCTTTTCCAAAAATCAAGCAGGCATGCTGTGTCGTTTGAGTCATTGATGGGAATATGGAAAGCAGCATCATTCCTGGAGGTAATATTTCTTATGGTAATATTTCCTCCTCGTTGACCCGGTGCAGTGACCTGCAAAAGTATTCACTCCACCTCCTCCAACGTTTTCACATTTGATGCCACCTGAGCTCATTTCATGATGCTTTCACATCAAACTTAATTTTCAGAGTCTTCACAAACTATTCCAAAGTGATAAAGCTAAAAAAAAAATGCAGATAAAATGTGAATAAGTTTGACTGACAGAAAATCAGATGATTCTCAGTTGTATAAGTATTGAAGCCCTTTGCTTAATAAAGGCCAAATAACTTCAGGAGCAAATTATTTGTTTTAAAGGTGACAAAATAAGTGTAATAGGTTTCACCCGTATGTAGTCATTGTTTTAACTTCAAAATTAAGCTCCCCAAATTATCTCAGGAGTTTTCAGGTGCATCTCACTTGGTCAACCAACAAGGCAAACATGAAGACCAAGCAGCTTTCCAAAGAAGTCAGACATCAGGTGGTGGAGAAGCATCGTTCAGGAGAGGGTTATAAGAAGATTTAAAAGTCACTCATTGTGTCTTTGAGTGCAGGGAAATCCATAATTAATGAATGCCTTGCTATTGTGCTTCATTTTCTTAGCCATGTCTCTCTCAGGCTCTCTTTTGGCTTTCCGAGTTATTTTCTTAACTATCATCTGCTTACTCCGATAGTGATATACAGTCATCCCTCGCTATATCGCGGTTCACCTATCGCGCCCCCGGTTCATCGCGGGTTTTCCCTTGGAACCTAGCTAATTTTTTCTGCGGATTCCCCCGGTATATCGCGGTAATAATATATAAAATATAAATTATTTAAGCAATAAATTATAACGCGTGGCGCTCGACCAGTCACACAACACATGAGACAAAGTTTCGCTTGTGAACTTCGAATATTTTCTACGTTTTTTCTCCAAGCCCTACGATGCTGCCCAAACTCCCTGCACCTTCTAAGGCTTCTGGAAAGGAATTGAAGCACCAGAGGAAGGTCCTGATGCTCCAGGAGAAGGTTAAGATGCTAGATATGCTTCCGGAAGGAAAAAAGTTTGCTGCGGTTGGACGAGCACTGCCAAACCGATCAGACCAAACGAGTCGATCTCCGGCACCTCAAACCCGATCACTGCCAAACCGACCAGACCAGACGAGTCGATCTCCGGCACCTCGAACCAGATCACTGCCAAGCCGACCAGACCAGACGAGTCGATTTTTTGGGGAGGCATCCATTCATCGCGGATTTTCACTGATCGCGATGGGGTTTGGAACTTAACCCCCGCGATAAACGGGGGACGACTGTAATTCTAACTCCAGTCCTGTTATTAGTCCCCGACCGGTTTTACGAGAGAGGATTTTCGGTTTGCTCTCTGTCTGTCCGTTTTTTTTTCCTACCACTGGTTTACATTGGCTTTATTATGATAAGTTACAGAACAAGTTCGAGTTTCAGGGCGTTTCATCAATATTTCGCAGAGTTATGCCCTTTTTAAACTTAGAAGATATTACATATGATACATGAATCAGTGTTTAGCTGCTCTGACTCCACCCACTACTTCACACTCATTGGCTGGACAGCTAGCATGACTCCACCCCCATAAAATCATGTATTACCATATTCCATGAAGCAGCACAGATTGGCATGGCACGCCTTCGGCCTGGGCACGAGTCCATTGCCCCGTGCAATTGGAATGATCCCAGGTGTATAACCATGAAGTATTGTATTTGCACATAAGCCGTACGTATGTTTTTACTTCATGAACATTGGGTTATTTTTAATATGGAACATGCAAAGCCGAGAAAGTAACGAAACATGGTGGGGTGGAAAAGGTTCTTCTTCTTCATTTTCATTCTGATATCAGCTTGAGCGTGTGTAAACCAAACTAATTTTTATCTCCGGTTTGTTATCCAAGTTGTCTTTATTGGTTTCTCGTCTACAAACGTTATCAGAAAATTAAAATTGTTTTTCATTTTATTTTGCTGAATCGACCCAAACGTGGTGGGTTATAGGGATTCTTCTTCTTCATTGAGATTTGGAGGGGGACATGTATTGCAAAGCAATTCTTGCTCTTGTTTATGTAACATATAAAGCTTTTTCTAACCACTGACTGACTGACTGACTCGCTGACTGATATTGAAGATTGGTACCTTCCGGGTGACGTCGAAAGCTGAAATTTTGTGTGCCGATGAACATCGAAGCCGATACACCGGGAAAAATCAAAGAGCCATTGGAAAGCATCCGTAAATGAAAATATAAATATGCAAGAAGGGCACTTGATGGAGAGCATACCTCCGCCAGGCTGATTCGTTTACGCTTTGTATCCCACTGAGAGGCTGGATCTGGATTTGGACCTGAACTAAAATTTAATCGGCTTGTTATTGTGACCTCACAAACTCACTCACCAAGTTTTGTCCGAATCCGTCCACAACTTTTTGAGATATTCTGCTATGTATCATTTTAGCTCTGTCTCTCAATGGTGAAGAATCACTTAAAAAAAAATTCGGATCCAGATTCAGATCTTCACCAAATTCGAATCAATTCTTCCTTGTTACGTACCGGACCTGCCCACTAAGTTTCGTCCGAATCCGTCCACAACTTTGAGATATCCTGCTATGTGCCGTTTTTGGTCCAATCTCCCAATGGTGCAAATTCTCTTTCAAAATTCTCAGATCCAGAGCCGGATTCAGATCTTCACCAAAATCTAATCATTTCGTCCTTGTCACATCCCCAAGCTATCTACAAAATTTTCGACCAAATCCGTCCACAACTTTTTGAGATATTTTGTTCACAAACAAACAAACAAACATAGATGGGTAAAAACACAACCTCCATCCACCTTCGGTGGCGAAGGTTATGAAAAAAAAGAAAAGAAAATAAATCAATGAAAAGTCAAATGCAGATGAGTAACCCGAGGCAATGGGGAAGCACGGTTCATATGCTTACACAATGTTTTTGAATGCTTACACAATGTGTAAGCAAACCCCGCTAGTATTTTATAAATACCTTCTACCTCTCCCTAATAGCACTCCTTATCTCACTACTTAACCACCCTGGCCTCTTTCTGCCTCTAGTTTTGCACCGCATTGGAATATCTCAACAACGCACTCCAAACATTTGCTCCTTGAAGGTTGCCCGTTTCTCTGATGCTGATTGCTCTCTTATTAACTTCTCACAATTTACAACACCCAACTCTCTCCTCATAACCTCAACCCCTTCACCACTGCCTGACCTCGCTACTCCCTCACCACTGCCTGCCTGCCCTCTCTACCCCTCACCACTGATTTCCCTCACTACCCCTTCATCAGGTATTCAAAAGTTAACAAACGGAGAGGGGGTATCAAAGACGCCCCTTGCTTTGGATGTTAGTTGATCTCGGGCCAGCCCTGATTCCAGCCTCCTATAAGTAGTGATAATTATACAATTAACCCCAATAATAAAGTTTGGCCAGGGTACCTGCATACATTGGTCTATTGCTTTTCAAGCCATATTTTTGAATTTTTGATGTTCACACCTAAATACGGAGAGAAAAGCCTGCTTGACGTCCTTATATTATTATAGAATGTTCCAAGATACAGCACCTCTCTGCTGGCACCACCAGGACGGTAATTTATAGTCAATGGAATTATGTCAACACCCAGCAAAATACTTTATTGAGCTATCTTCTCTTCCTCTGAACACATAAACATGTTCCAACATGATTATATAATTATGTTTCAATACTGTATTGTGATGTAAACAGGCCCCATGATAAACGCCGTGTTGTCGACATCTGGGTCAATAATGAGCAACAGCGTCAAACGATAAAATGACGTCATCTTAGCACTTATGTTCTGGGTTGTAACCACGGGAAGTATGGGAAGACCATGAGATGGTTCACATTGAACGCTATGAATTGGTTTCATGTTCTGCCATATCAGTTTGAACCGCAAGGCAAGTGGAAGTCCAGTCTGACCAGTGATAACTTTAATCTTTTTGATGAGGAATCCAGCTTCAAAGATGGGCTGATGGATGTGGATGGTCAGGGGGGTCCCTTCGGAGCCTGACCAGGATGACAGGACTCTCCGCATACAATGTGTATTTGAATTTGTCAGCATCAGCCTAACGAGCCTCTTCCCTCTTTATAAGCTACCCTTGTATATCTGTGTCATGCATTACCATTCTGAAGTTAATGCCATCCAATAATGTCATTGCATTGAAGCAAAATGAAGGGAACACAATATTTATTTTGTGTAAACTGTTTACGAAACTGTCAAACAAATGTCACAGGTGCAGTTTCTGTATAAATATTGTTGTGTCTGTGCTCACTGTATAAATATTGTTGTTTGTGTGCTTACTGTATCCTTTGGGATTTATACATATTTGGGTTGGCAATCATTTAATTTCATCCTTCACGTAAACTGTTACCTTTATGTCAATCGTAACAATCCATCTTTGGGTTATCTGCGTCATATTGGATGTTGTTGTTCACAAAAACACTGGTTGTAGTTGGGAAGACCAATTTTTTTTAATGAAAGCACCACCAACTATCACAACCCAGCACAGCTAATGAGCACAACCAGCTTCCCAGCAAGACGAGGCTCAAGTCTGCCCTTTAAAACCACTGGGTGGTCTTCATGGAGGACATCCATACCTTTACGAAGTCTGCATATGCAACCACCCTCACGGGTCAGAAAACAAAACGTTGTGACGTCGGACACAGGATTTTAACAAAATAACTTTTTTGGCTCAACTTCACCTGTACATTTGGCGCAGGTGTATGTTTGTACTACTTTTCCCACAACGTCCAAACACGGAATCTTGATTGTGTACTTTGTTAACTCAGTCCGCACCCAGTCTGCAAACTTTCAAAGCAATTCTCCTTTGTTTGTTCAGTGTGTAATCCAGAACTTTTCCTTGTTGCCCTGCAAGTTAAATTCAAATCCAGGTTCTGGCATGTGGCATACGACTGCCAAAATGCTCTGACTGATCTAATCTTACTGTTTGTTTCGTGCTCCTTTATCCTGTTGATTATCTTCTGGCTCGTCTACCCCGCACAGTCATCTACCCCACATACTGTTCACCATGCTTCTCACAAGTAGTACAGTAAATAACACTGCTCATTATCAACAGATCTGCGAAAGGTCCACACTAATATGGGAGAACGCACATTCTTTCAGTGTCCCTTCCTTTCTCTACAGGCACCGTCGGTGCCTGTAGAGACATATCCAACATATCTAACATATCTAGACATATCTACAGGCAACCAGGCAGACATATCCATTCATACCTATTACCTGTCAACGCTGCCCACATGTTTGTCGCATTGTGAAGAGTGGCACTATTGCTGGAGCATTTGGAGCAAGGCCAGCACGGCAGCAATCCCACACTTATTTGAAATTGGACGGCATGCCTGAAAATCCAGCAATCTCTTTGCAAGTTTTCAGTCGACTCTCATTGCCATTGAACCGTATGAGTGTGACATTTAGCTGCAACACATCTAGGATCGGCAATTTTCCCATTCCCTTCGAACTTTAGTGGTAAGTTGACGACTGGTTATTATTCAATTAATGCGTTTGAGAGAGCAATGAACTATGACCCTGTGCAATACCCCAAAAGGTCTCGTATTCAAGACACATCCATTCCCTGAGAAAATGTACTTTCATCTCATTCCTCCATCACTACGTTCACGACGGTGGCGGAAACGGATGATCCCGTTGCTGTACCGAAAAACTGCTTATAATGCTGTCTATTCTATAAGAGAAGTGTGTAATCCAAACGAAACACAGATTAATCGGTGATGTGCTCCGACATTTAGTTGTCATTAGAGCACATCGTGTTTCAGCCATCCAAGCCATTAAGCCTGTCCTTAATCGCTTCGACCACAAAAGCCGTCGGTACGGTATGTTGCTAAATGGAGAAACGACCTCAAAGCTTGCCATTATCTCTCCCTTCTGCTAATGTAGCAATTTTCTTCGATATCTCCATCTTTGAGGCACATCTGCTTTGTGAATCTTAGCTAATCGCTACATCCTTGGGGCAATCTGTATTGTGGTGGAGCTCATCATATTTGGGGCGACTTAGTTCAATGGCTGTTTATAGTGGGGCTAGTCCATCAATTATTATCTTTCATACTGATGATACGTTTGGCCCTTTTTTAGCCTTTAGTACCCGCTCTCATCATCAACGAGCCTTTTCATTTAATCAGGATAACCATCACTATTCATGATAACCATTGCTCTATATTTCCTGATTGGTGCAATGACCAATTCTCCACATTCTCTGAGCTCTTTCAAGGCTAAACATTCACTCTTTGTGAGATTACACCTGCCTCCAATTTAGAGTCTAAACACATTGAGGGCCTGCTTCACACGAGCGGAAGTGGTGATCTTGTTTTAAACATGAAGCTGATCCTTTCTTTTGAGGTATGAGGAGAGGGTTGGGTGATGTAGATTGGGAGAAGTGAACAACAGGACAATCAGCATCAGAAAAATCTTTCAGGACCAAATGTGTAGAGTGCAGAGTAAGAACATTCCAATGAGGTGTCAAACTAGAAGCAGAAAGAGACCAGGGTGGTTGAGCAGTGAGATAAGGAACACTATTAAGGAGAAGCAAAAGGCATTTATTAGGTTTAAAATAACAGGACTGGAGTTAGATTTATATCACTATCGGAGTAAGCAGAGGCAAGTTAAGGAAATAACTCGGCAAGCCAAAAGAGAGTATGAGAAGAACATGGCTAGGAATATTTAACATAATAACAAGGCTTTCTTTAAGTATATTAAGGGAAAAGATCAGGTTCAGACCAGTGTGGGCCCGTTGAGGAATAGCACCAGGAGAGTGGTTTGTGAGGAAAGTGAGATAGCAAGCTTATTAAACAGGAGTTTTGCTTCAACTTTTACACAAGAACAGTCAGGAGAATTGCCAGTAGCTGAGAGGATCTATCTATCGAGGAGGTGAGAAAGGGCTTTAACAGAAGATCCAGGTTGGAGTGGAGGAAGTAAAGGAACAGCGAGGAAATATAAGAGAAGATATGGTTCCATGTCCAGATAATCTGCACCCGAGAGTGTTGATGGAGGTGGCTGAGCAGGTAAGCGAGATGTTAACAGATAGTTTCAATAGTTCACTGGAGTCAGGACAGGTACCGGAGGATTGGAAAGTCGCAAATGTAACAACATTATTTAATAAAGGATCCAGAGAAAAATTGGGAAACTATAGACCTGTTAGCTTTACTTCAGTTGTGGAGAAGGTGTTGGAGACATTAGTTGGGGACCAGATGAAGAACCATGTCAACAAATACAAACTAGAGGGGGATCACTCGGGAGAGTGCAAAACCTCCGCCGCCAATACTGCTGGCTCACTCAAGTGAACCTTATATCTTATTCATTAAATATGATGTCAACAGTGCTGACAGAGTTATAGTTCTTTTCTCCAACATTTTTTTTGGGGGAGGGGGGGGTTGGAAATCACTTAAAACATGTAAAAATGCAAAAAAAAAATCGAAATTTTGTTGAAAAAAAAGTTGCAAAATTTTTTTTTTCTCTTACAATTTTTTTGGGGGGGGGTTGGAAATCACTTAAAACATGTAGAAATGCAAAAAAAAACATTTTTTTCTTTTTTGTGGGGGGTTGGAAATCACTTAAAACATGTAAAAATGCAACAAAAAAAAACTTTTTTCTCAAACAATTTTTTTTGGGGGGGGGAGTTGGAAATCACTTAAAATATGTAGAAATGCAAAAAAAAAAAATTTCTTTCTCTAACAATTTTTTTTGGGGGGGGGTAACAATTTTTTTGGGGGGGATTGGAAATCACTTAAAACATGTTGAAATGCAAAAAAAAAAGTTTTTTCCTCTAACAATTTTTTTTGGGGGGGGGGACCAAGTCCAAAATTTAATGGCATGATCCTTGGACCATACCTAACCCCCCCACCAAGTTTCGTCGAAATCCGTCGAGGAGTTTTTCCGCAATAATGTTCACAAACAAACAAACAAACAAACAGAAAGGGGTGAAAACAGTAACCTCCATCCATCTTCGAAGATGGCGGAGGTTAACTAATTTAAGGTCGTCAGCATGGGTTTACCAAAGATAGTTCCCATTGAACAAATCTTTTAGAGTTCTGTGAAGCAGTTTCTGATTGGCTAACAACCTCCAATGTTGTACCAAATCAAATGCCTTCTTAAAATCGAGATAGACTTTGTCCACTGCCTTTCCCTCATCCACCCCAAGTGGGGTAAAGCTCCAGGGATCTGTGGCATCCATGCTGAACTTCTCAAGGCTGGTGGAAATGCTGCACTCGTGTCGTTGCATGCAGTTCTGTGCTCTGCCTGGAACACAGGCATCATCCCAACTGACTGGAAGAGGGGTCTTGTCCCTCTCTGGAAAGGGAAGGGTGATCGCCAAGACTGCAACAACTTCCGAGGGGTGACGCTGCTCTCAGTGCCGGGCAAGGTCTTTGTTCGGATAATTCTTGATAGGGTTCGCCACCATCTGCTTGAGCACCAGCGTCCAGAGCAGTCAGGCTTTACACCAAAGAGGTCAACGATTGACCGTATCCTTGCTCTTCGGGTCCTCACCGAACGCAGATGAGAGTTTCGGCAGGGGCTGCTTGCAGCCTATGTTGATCTCTGTAAAGCGTTCGATTCAGTGAATCGGGATGTCCTCTGGAAGATTCTTGGTCTTCATGGGGTGCCACCAAAACTGATCGATCTGATGTCTGAACTCTACTCTGGTACTGAGAGTGCTGTGAGATGTGGTGGTGCCATCTCTGACTTATTTCCAGTTGTTAATGGATTTCATCAGGGGTGTGTACTGGCCCCCACACTTTTCAGCACTTGTATGGACTGGATTTGAGGGAGGATGTCAGAGAGATCAAGCTGCGGTGCATCGTTTGGCAATGTCAAGATCTCTGACCTTGATTTCGCAGATGATGCAGTCATCTTTGCGGAGACTTTAGATATCCTTTTGGGGTCCATCGAGGTGCTGAATGAGGAGTCGGAGCCACTGGGATTACGGGTTTCCTGGGTCAAAACTAAGATCATGGCTTTGAATGACATCTTGGATGCCACTGTCCTGTCTGTGCCTGTTTGTGGTGAGGATGTTGAGGAAGTGGAGAGATTCACTTACATTGGCAGTGATTTTCATGTCTCTGCTGGCTGTGAGTGAGAGGTCAAAAGACGTCTGGGTCGGGCTTGGGGAGTCATGGATTCATTGGATAATGGGGTGTGGCTCTGCCGGTACCTGTGCAGTTGGACGAAAGTCCGAGTCTTCAGCTCCTTGGTGCTTCTAGTCTTGCTCTATGGATGTGAGACTTGGACTTTGACCAAGGATCTGATATGGAGACTTAATTCCTTTGGTACCAGGTCTCTTCGGAGAATCCTTGGCTATCGCTGGTCGGACTTTGTGTCCAATGAGCGGTTGCTGAGAGAGACTCAAATGAGATTTGTTACCTGCATAGTCCGTGAGCGTCAGCTGTGGCTGTATGGACATGTGGTTCATTTTCCTGATGCTGATCCTGCTCACCAGATTCTCTCAGCGAGGGAGTCTCGAGAGTGGAGGGGGCCAACGGGCCGACCACGTTCCTCATGGTTGCAGCAGGTTGATCGGCCTCTCAAGGAGATGGGGATGGGCCAGGCATTTGCCTGGGGGATGGCCAGACAGAGGCCCCTGGAGTACCGGCGGAAAGTGGACGCAGCGACGCGCTGCTCTGGCACATGCTCCCATACCTGACCTGACCTGACTGCCTTTCCCTCATCCACCCAAAGTGAGAGTTTGTGGAGTGGCTTATCAGGTAGCTAATTGGATTGCAAACTGGCAAGTAATAGGAAGCAAAGAGTGGCTGTGAGTTGGAGTATGTCTTGCTGGGAGGATGTAATTAGCAGGGTACCTCAGGGATCAGTACTTGGACCATGACTATTCATTATTTACATCAATGATTTGGATAATGAGGTTAAGTGTCAGGTTTCGAAATTTGCCGATGGCACAAAGCTTGGAGGAAAGGGGGATAGCAGATGGGGTGGTGATCAGATTCAGGAAAGTATTGATACTTGTATAGATTGTGCAAAAGATTGGCAGATGTAATTTAACCTGAGCAAGTGTAAGGTGTTGAGGATGGTGAAGAACAATGAAATAGACATTACAGGATGCAAGGGGTCATTTTGGAGCGTGTCACACAGGAGAAGGATCTGGGGGTGGTCATAGATATGGGAGGTAAGCAGGCAGCACAGTGCCAGGCAGCTATAGGTAAAGCAAATCGGGTTTTAGGTTTTATTCGGAGGGGAATCAATTATAAATCAGAGCGGTGTTAACCTTGTACAGGAATTTAGTTAGGGCCACATCTAGAATATTGTGTGTAGTTTTGGTCACCACAATTCAGGAAGGACATTGATGCCATGTTGAGGGTTCTGCACACGGCTACGAGATCGATTCTGGGCCGAGCTCGACTCAGCTATGAGGAGCGGCTGAAGGAGACAGGGCTTTGTACACTAGAAAGGAGGCGGTTACGAGGAGATATGATGGAGATGTTCAAGATAATGAAAGGAATAGATAAAATAAGTACAGATGAATTAATTATTCAGCAGAGTATACAGTGATGGGACCAGGGGCCATATCCTGAGAGTGAAGAAGAGGAGAGTAAAGCGGCACTAAGGCAGGGGTCTTTCACTCAGAGAGTAGTTAATGCATGGAATGATCTCCCTGGAAAAGTAGTGGCAGCAGAAACAGTAGAGTTGAAATTAAATTAGGTTTAAATTAGAATTAGATACGTACTGGAAGTTTTGGAGAGAGAGGGGTATTGTGATGTTGGTGGGACTTTTAGGTCGCTTGAGCATTGATGGGTGATTGTGTGCATGTGTATGGAGTGCTGTTGGTGGGGGTCTCATCAAGGGGTGTTGTGTGGTTGATAATTTTTTTTATTTTTTTTTACCCAAGCTCATGCCCCCTCCCCTGGGGGGAAAAATACAAAAAGTCCCAAAAAAACGCAAAAAAACACTTTAAAAAATAAACAAACACAACATTTTGAATTTTCTTCTTTTGATCTTGTGTTGATAAATTCGTGTGGTGTTGATGTGGTACAGGCATGATGGGCTAAATGGCCACCACCTGTGTCTGATTTCTTCGTGTTTCCTTGTGTTTCTCGACTTGGCAATTTTGCTCGTTGGTGTTTTCGTTTTTCAATATGTTGTTAGTTTTGTCCCCAATGTCTCTTTTTTCCTCCCATTTGTGCCCCCCTAGTACCACAGTCTACTGTATACACTTGCTTTGTGCATGTGTTTGTTTATTTGTAATTGGACGATGCTCGGTAAAGCAATCAACTTTCCAACTGAATATGCTCCTTGCTAATTGCCTTTTGTTAAAGACAGTGCAAGAATATAATCCCCATAAAGACAAAGCACTTTCGTAACAAAATCTCAGTCTGCACTTTTCTCTGTTTTTATTTTGCTGCTTTCAATGCCTTAATCTCTCTCTCTATCGAGTGCAGCCTGTGGCTGCTGGTTGCATCATTGGTTGGGACGTGGCTATGCTGCTGATGCAGTGTCCCCCTTGCCAGTACACTGGTGCTCATTTTGCTGATCTCGGAAA